>NC_143486.1:41357204-41524812 GCF_027475165.1 Benincasa hispida
TTCCTTTCTCTCCTTTTCCTCTTTTTCTTTCTTTTTTTTTTAAGAAAATTTTGTATTTTTTTCTCTCTTTTTTTCTTCTTTTTTTATTTCTTTCTTTTTTTCTTCTTTTTCTTTTTTCTTTACTTGCCTTTTTTTTTTTTAATTTGTCCCCCTTACTCTTTTGTAGGAGCTAAAGCGCAACTCAAGGGAGTACAACCGCGTTTTTTGTAGGATGACCTTGGTATGGTCTATCTATTGTATGCCTGTTCATGCTTCCTGATCGTCATGTGAGGGTCCTGCAAGGCTTACAACTCTCCATGTTTTCACCCTAGGAAGGATCCCGATAAGGTCTACCTTGTAGCGCCGTTCGCATATCCTGATCGTCATGGGAGGGGCCCTGCAAGTCTTACAACTCTCCCATGCTTTCACTCTAGGGAGGATCCCAATAAGGTCTACTTGTAGCACCGTTCACATATCCTGAACGTCATGGGAGGGGGCCCTGCAAGGCTTACAACTCTCCCAAATTTGAAGATAAGGGAAATATGCCATTGAGACTTATATGCCATTAAACTTTGAAAATGAGAAGAATATGCCATCAAGCTTTTGAGCGGAGTCAAGTTGGCTAGAGTCGATCTCGTGTACAAGGCGGAGTCGGACGGACCAGAGTTGCCCTCGCATATGAGATAGAGCTTGGCAAACTAAACTTGATCTCGCATATGAGGTGGAACCACACATTTGGTTTTTATGAAATTAAAGGTAGACATTAGCATATTTGTTTGATAAAATTTCACTTTTAAAAGATATTTGAAAATTTTTCAACCCATTTGGTTTTTAATTGAAATTTTGGCTAATCACACATCAGCTCATTTTATTAAAATTAGGGTTGATGATGCATAAAGGGTAAACTCAAAAACACTATGTCTCTATTCGCACAAGATTCCAAAAAAAAATTATTTCGTGGAGTCTTGAAAGTCTTCTGCTTGTTGATGAATTCTCTTGTCACTCTGAATGTAGAGAATCTTCAGAATGCTTAGTCTTCAGAATAATGCTTACATTTCAAAGGACTTCAGTCTTCAGGGTCTTCTGGTTATAAAGAATTCCCTATAAGCTCTATAGAATTGTTGACCCCTCTAAATGAGGAGAGCTTATCTATTTATAGAGTTCACAGGTGGGTTTGGGCTTTGTTGATCCATGGGTCTGGTTTTTGGGCTCAATTAATTGGACTTGGACTTGGTTGGTCCATGAGGTTGGCCTTTGGGCCTAATTAATCAGATTTAGTTTACATATTTTATTTAGCAGTGATTACAAACAAACCAGAACTTCAAACAACAATCTAACCGTTCAAAACAAAACTCTATATATCTCGAATAGACTAAACAAATTTGAGCATGATCCAACGGTTCAAACTCTGAAAATCGATAATTTTGTGAAAGTTGTCGTTGAAAAATCGAATTGTTTTCTCCCCATTTTGGACCTTTTTTTCACTCTCATTTAATTATAAAAAAATCTCAATTCTTTTATTCTTTTCCAAATTTTGAAAAGACAAATAAAATATTTTATCCCAATATCTAAAAAATCTCCAAAGATTCTATTAAATTTAGAAATCAAATAACTTTTCAAATTATCTTAATTTAGGCTTCTAAAACCAAAATTAAAGGGCATAAGATCCATCAATTTGATACAAATTAAATCCTTCCAAATATTTAAATAAAACAAAACTACATGAATTAATTATCTCTTTTGATTTTTTTTTTTTTTTAAGTTGGCCCTAAAATCCAAAATCAAAGGAAGTAAAATTCAATATTTTCAAGATAATCAGTACGAATATCTAATCAATTAAATTTAATTTAACCAATAAAAGTTTTTCAATTATTTCAATTTAACCCCAATTTTCGAAATGAAAGGGAAATTCAAACTCAATAATTTTAGATAATTAACTTAAATTTTCCTGAAATTCGGGATGTTACAATAATAGTCTCTAAACTCTTAAGAATCAAACACGTCTTCAAAGGTGCTAAAAAGTTCTCGATAAATCCACATTCGTAAACAAGCTGCAATGCCCTTGAAACAAATTAACATTAAGAATAAGTTGCAAGAAAAGCTTATCAATTGTAATAAATTATACTCATTATACATTCAATCAACTACTAAATTAAAATCTTATTGAACATCCTCCACATTGGCCGAGTTTTTATACATAAAATTGTATTGTGTAACAAATTAAGATTAGGGTGTAGCAAGTATGACTCTGACTTTTCAGATTTTTTAGATATGGCAAAAATTATCCTATCACTAAGATTACATTACTCATCAAGAAGATATTTCTTATAATTAAAAAAAAAAAAAAAAAAAAAATTCTTACTCCAAAATTACCCTTGAAGGATCTTACTTCATTTTCTCTTGTATATTTCAACGGTTTAGGCTTCGATTTTGTCTTTGGAGTTCATCCTCTGAAGATTCATCACGTACGCATTAGAAATCCTCGATTTCTTCTTCTTCTCCTCCTCCTCCTCCTCCTCCTCCTCCTCCTCCTCCTCCTCCTCCTCCTTTCTTTTCTTCTTCTGTAGAAACTGTCTCTATCATGGATTGATCCTTCATAATTGTTTTTGTATGGGAGATTCGTTTCTTTGCTTGTGTACAATTATTCGATTGATTTATTTTTTTGCATTACAAATAAAAAAATCCCTATTAGTTGTTAGGTTGTATATCCTAAAATTTGCAGTTTGTAATGTTAAACATTTTCTATTATCAATAAAAATGTTCTTGATGTTTATTCAATAAAATTGTTATTGAATATGTGAATTACACTTGTAAAGTCTAAATCTAATAAATTAAATATCCATGGCTATTATTTGAATACATGAACTTTATGTGAAGACATAAGAGTGGATCAAGTTCAATAAATAGCCCAAATGGTCTATAGTATACGAATAAGGTTGGGTATCTTATTCTAGTCACATTATTGGATGTGGCACACTCTGTAATTGTTACAATTTGTTGTAAAGTGCTACAAACGAAGTGATCCTGATTCGTTTATGTATTGACATGAGGAGTGGGGGCGTCCTATACAATGACTTTGCATAAGATTGGACCAAGAATTAAGTCACTCTTACTTTATAACGTTGTTTATTGTTTAAGACTGACTATTTCCAAAATATGACCTAGGTAACTTGACCTTAATCTTGAGTTAACTATGAACTCTTGTTTATTCGAGATTATCCTTAGATTTACACGGGTGAGGGTTGGTTCAATAGAGTCGGCTCAATAAGCCTCCCATTTCAGGAGTAAGACTGGATAGATAGCTGGGGACATAGGGTGCAAGACAAAATCTATTCCTACCTGCTTTAAGGGATAGTAGAGAGGTTGCTTCCTTAAGTGTTGATTTCGGGTCTTGAACAAGGGGCCCTATTCTCTTATTGGCCCGAGAAGGACTCGGTTGAGTAATTGGATCACAAACCAATTGTTCATTAGAGGATTAGTGGGACTTAACAACAAGATGTAATCTTAGGGGTAAAACAGCTTTTGACCCAGCAGTTATTAAGAATAACTTATGAAGGGTTAACTTACTAATCAAGATTATATCAAGTGGACATAATATATCTACAGTGAGGGGAGTGCTACTACTGGGCTTTAGTGAAGTGTCTTGATAGTTAAAGAATGGTGGTTAATTAGGTTAGTTTAGTCAGTTAATCGTGAATCGTTGGAACCCATGATCTGTAGCTCCATGAGGTCTCCCTACTAGCTCATATCGGACTAAACTTTAGAATAGTGTGACGAACGAATTTAAAGAAAAGTGGTAAATATATACGATATATTTAACCTAATATTTAATTGTGAATTAAACATAAAGAGAGAGAAAATAGAAGATATTTAAATAAGATTTAAATATCAAGATTATGAATAGGGAGTCATATTCATTAGGATTATTGTTGGATTTAATATTAAATTTAATTAATTAAATTGTTTAGTTAACTATTTAATATTAATTTTAATTTAAAATTGATTATTAGAATTAATTTTGAAATTAAATGGAATTGGTCAAAATTGTATTAAAAGTAAATTGTTGACTAGGTCAAAATGCAATGAAAGTTAAATTGTTGACTTTTTACTTTGAAAGTCAAACTTTGACAATTGACCAAGTTAGTAGAGAGATCTAATAAATTAGAGTGGAAAATGCCATCTTTTGCACTGCTATGTATTGTCTTCATTTGAAGACACTTGCCCTACTAAATTCCACTTTGAGTAGTAGATTTTTTAATGTTAAATTCTCATGAAACTCAAAATTGCATGTTCTGTATGTAATGGTCTTTAAAAAGGAAGAGTTTATGATTGTTTAGAACTCTTGGCCATAGTTGAAATTGATGAGATTATTTGATAATCTCATAATAATTTTCTCTCAAAGACTTAACTTTTTCCTCTCCAAATTAGTCACTCACCAGATTCCACCATTCTGTTATAAGGCCAGAGAATAGTTGGAAAGACTCTCGTGGTGGTCTACGAACTGTTCATGAGAAGATTGGAGCTAATTTGGAGAAGATTCAAAGTCTACATAGGTTGTATTTATTCTTCACCTTTTACTTGTTTTAATTGCATGCTTATCCTTTGTAATTAACCTCATTAGAGTACTTTAGATCCATTATTTATTCCACTACGCATGTGTTCGTTCCATCATCAGTTGGATCAGAATTACTAGCAATCATCTTATTGCCACCATGATAAAACCCTTGCAAATTTTTTTTCTTAGACAAAAAAAAATTAACATAAGAGTCAACGAGTTTCTTTGGAATTCAAAATTGTTAGGAAAAAAAAAAACTACAAATTTGAGATTTGTGGTAGGTTCTTTGGTTCTGCCATTGGAGAAGCCATTCTTATCATAACAAAGCTATCCGAATTTGTGGAGTAATGTCCACTGTTTGGCTGACTACAAACTAGAATTTTCTGGAAATTTTCAATATATTGATCTGAAGGATATGTGAATATTCGTAGCAAAAAAGATCGTGTCCCAACTTTCATTTTAAAGAAAAATATAAAGCAGAAGACGAAAACATGGACTAAACAAGATCAATTAAGTATGTTGCTCACAGTGATTAGAGAGAGGAAAGAGTGAATTTCAAGAACTCGCCCTTGAACAAATAAGTCTTCTTGCTTCCTCCTCTGATCTACTACACGAACTCGAACTGTTTCTTTTTCTCCTGGTTTCACAATCACAGAAACGCAACAAACACAAAAGAACACCACCACAAATAACCAACTTTATTATATATATATATGAAAAATTATATGTTATATCACATATAACATATAGTCTATAATTTATATTATATCACATATAATATAAACTATAATTTATTAATCTCTCATCTAACCTATAATATTAATATGAATCATATTCATATTGATTTTAACCTATAGTTTTTATATGAATCACATTCATATAAATAATATTTGAATCATTCAAATACTTATTTGTCTCATCAAAACTTTATATTATAAGTATCATATACATTATATTAATTATATCTTATATAATTAATTCCCTTTAATTAATTTTAACAATTCAAATTAATCCAAAATTAATTCGATTCTCATTAACCCTAATTTAGCTAACAAAGGGATCTTATGGAATTATAAATTAGTGAATTAATTAAACTCTTTGAAGTTTCAATCTATAGTTCCATAAGATCCCTTTGTTAGCTCTTTAATTAAATTAATCAACCTTCATTAACTGTCGAAAACTCCACTAAAGACTGACACCTGCACTCTTCGCACTATAAATATATTTCTATGTCCATTGGATATAACTAACCAATAGTTCGTCGACCCTTCACAAATTGCTCATAAGTATGACTGGGTTAAAGTTATCGTTTTACTCTTGTAGTTACATTTTACTCCTTAAGTACCACTGATCCCTCTAATGAATAATTAGTTATAGTCCAACTATAACTGAAGCTCTCTAAGGCCAGCAGAGGGTGTGGTGCCACATTGTTCAAGCCTCGAAGTCAGCTTTTAAGGAAACAACTTCTCTACTTACCCTAACAGTAGGGAATGAGTGAATTTCTTCTTCTATAGTTGTATTCCCAACTTCCCAATCAAACACAAAATGGTAGGCTTACTGAGTCGGTGAATTTAGCCACTCTCACTCTTACAAATCAAAGGACCGCTTTCGTAGGCAAAAGTTTAACAACTCACTCAAGATTCAGGTCAAATCACTTATGGTCATCCTAATGAAATGTAAGTCTTTTCTAGCAACAGTGTTATAAAGAGAGACTGTCCATTTTGTTGTCCATTTTTATACAAACTCTTTGTATAGGATACCCCCGCTCACATGTCTCCACATGAATGATCAGAATCAGATCACTTGTAGCACTTTACAACAATTGTAGCAACTAAAAAGCGGGTCTTATTTGTAGTGTCAATAAGATAAGGTACCCAACCTTATTTATCTACTACAAACCGTTCAGATTATCACTTAAACATGATTCATTTGTATGTCTCTACATACATGTTTAAGTTACAGCAGATAACCTTGGATCTTATTTTATTGGTTTTTGAGCTAATACAATTATGTGTCGAATAAAATAGCTCTTATTTTATTAGATAAATAAAATGTTTGTACAAATACAATTATAAACTACAAGACCACAAGATTTAAGGCATTGACCCAAACACAATCAAGTGTATCAGCAATATATCAATCAAATGTATAAACATTAGAAAAGAATGCATAATTATTAAGTTTATTGGTAGTATATCAGTCAAGTGTATTAGTATCAAGTATATGAGTCAAGTATATCAAGTTTATTAGCAATATAAACGAGTGAATTATTAACTAATTTAGTAGTAGTTTATCAGTTAAGTGCATCACTATCAAGTATATAAAGTATATCAATCGAGTTTATCAAGTTTATTAGCAATATAAACAAGTGCATGATTGATAAGTATATCAATATATCATACAAGTGTATCAAGTGTATCAAATATATTATAGTGTATTGATAGAATATCATTAAGACGATTACCTAAGATAAAGCAATTGACCGTAGTATATCAGTGCAATATATCATAATCAAATATATCAGGTATATCGATCAAGTATATCAAATATATCAGCAGTATAAACTATTGCATGATTGACAAATTTATAAAGAGTATATTAATAAAGTATATCGAGTTTATTGGGGGAAGACAAAAAGTTTATCAGGTAAACGAGAACACGAAAGGCGGAATGCTTTTAAACAGAAGGGTATTGATACTAGAAATACTCATTAAAAATACAATTTTAAGTATGTTATTCGTGTATTAGCATCATAACATTAAGATGATTACTTAACTAGCTTTACTGGAAAAAAAGAAAAAAGAAAAAAAAGAGTATGTAAACAAGCTAATATATTTGGTCCTTTATTAATGAAGTATATCAAATATATTTTGGAAAATCCAAAGCTCCAATTAGGTTGAAAAAAGACGGGAGTTGTCGGTGAATTTGAGGAACAAAAAGAAGTCACAAAGAAATGGGCTTTTTGGACTTTTCCATTTTAGTAATTGGGTTGGACTTGTCTTTTTGCCATTTTTGCAAGATCAAAGAATTAGAGACACTAAATTTTAAAAATTGTAGCTACTACTGCAACTGCCCTAACAATAAAATATAACCTAACACACTAATTAATAAGTTAATATTCATAAACCATAACTATTTCTTTAATTGATTATTAAAGAAAAATATTATTTAGATTTATTAAAAATCCTCTCAAAAAAACACAAATACATGGTTATCCAAATATTTTCAAATCTATAATCTATAATATCTATAGTATATACAAAAGGGACAAAATGGAGAGAATCCTTACCTTTTCAATTTGTCCCTAACAAAAGGACTATTATATCCTAATGTATTATGATTAATTATTATTTACAACTATTCAACATATTCCTTAGGTTTAGTAGTTACGAGCAAAATACACCTATTCAACGTATTTGTAGCTCATTTGTAACTACTTCGTCTCTTCTAAATCTAAGGAAAAGATTCAATTTTCAGTATGCATCCACAATATTAGGGACAAAACCTCATTGAAGAATGGACTTTCACCATATAATTAACATTCATGTAAGTGATTATCAAACTCATATATTAAAGTCTGAAATTATATCGTATTTCTTAATTTCAGAAGCAATGTTTATTACTTTTAATTTTTCCAATTTTGATAGTCATATTTGTTATTTCATTTTGGTAGCAATATTTAATCTCAGACTAATGCATATTTTTTTTTTCTCTCTCAACATGGGTTACTTCTCTCTCTATTATCTCATCCATCATACAATCTTGGTTTGTTACATCCAATGTTCACACGAGATTTCTGAAGGAATGTAATTCGTAGAATATTTGTATTGATTTTAGTATAGTATAATAAATACAATCTCTAATATTTTATGTTTTGATGCCTTCTCTCAAACAATGGATAAAGTTTGAAATTTATAATTCTTCAATCTCCAAAGATTTGGTTTGAACTTCAATCTTCTAAACTTCCTATCCTCAGAGCTTCCAATCCCGAAAATGAAAGAGAAAAGCCTCTAATTATAAAGGTTTCCCATGGGCTTTATATGGGCTTGGGCTAAAGTTGGGCTTGGACCTAGTGTTTCTTTTGATCCAAGCTTTTGCCATGGACTTGAATTGGGTGTGGATTCTAGATCCAAGTGACTTTAAATTACACGACTTGATCCACATTATATTTTCCAAATAAGCTTGTACTTTCAACATGGCAAAATTTAATTGACCAAAATTTTTCATTCAACAAATGCCTCTCTTTTCGAGATTAAAGATTTATGCAAGTCCATATGGTGGGTGAATCTCGAAAAAAATAATGTGGAATCAAAGTATGATTTTGACTCCTTTTGGTGCATCATCTTGATCAAAATATGATAATTTAGTTCAAAAATTTTATTTGAAATTTTGTTTGCTTGACATATTTTACGACAAGTAAACAAAAGATGAATTGTAGTCATTTAACTTTCTTGTTTGAGAACAAGCTTTTATTTTGAACTAAAGTAGAATTTATGCTCCTTGAGTGGCATCCCAAATTCTAACAATCATTCTTTTTAGATTTGTAATATATATATATATTTGTATATATAATCAATCCTGATGCAAATTTGGAGAACTTTGACTTCATCTTCAACTTTGATCTCGTGCATGCTTGAAGTGAGCTTATATTTTAATTTGATATTGAGTTAAAATTTTGTTTGTATCCAAGTCTTTATATGATTTTATTTCATTCCAATTTTAATTTGGCTAAAATTTGGGGTATACCAAATTTTGACTTGTGTATAATTTTGACTTGTGAATTCAATCCAAAAACATTGGTTTGGATTAAACACCCATTTATATGAAAATTGGAGTATATCCTCATTTAGTTCATCCGAATTTCAACTCTAGTTTAATTTGAATTTACTCTAAATCAGTCGGTCGAATTTATACCGAAACTGGGGTGGGATAGTTTGAAGTTTCCCAAAACTTGGTTGGGAGTGAAAAAAAAACTTTTAAACTTGCCCAAGATTTGCCTTGGCAGTAGAAACAAAATCTTAACTTGAAGTTGAATATTTCAAAATCTATTTAAGAGAAGATACACCCAATATCAAGTTTTTTGTTAAGAAAATTTAGCTGTGAGAGGTTATGATTGAATATCGTTGTCCTACATAAATAGAGAAGAAGAGTTTGAAAATTCCATGGCCTTCGATTCTACTGCCCGTTCTATCATATTTAGGTCATCTTCTTTAAACTTGCTTCTTTTTCTTCAAATTTTTTTTCTTGCATCTTATTCTTGGACATTAGCTTTCAACTTTTTCTTTCTATTTCTTCGTTGGTTTTTATTAGGGAGATGGCCAATGCCAAGGTGAAAAATCAAACCATTCCACATCACATAAATCAAAGTCAGTCATACCACATGGGAAAAAGAAAAATTCCTCACAGAGATGAGTCACAACAAATTCTGTTATGAGGTTGTTCAAATATATTCCCTCTCTTCCATTGAATTACTGCCATCTATATAAATGTTATACAGTTATTATCTTATTTATTTGCCCAAAATTAAAGGCCTCTGTGTTAAGAATTAGGGCATATGATGCCCAAAATAATAAGTGAAGAAGAAAATCGAAATTTCTCCCAAAGCCTCTGTCCTTTGAAACTTCAACTTGGTATCAGAGCCCTTCATGGCCAGCACCACCTCTGCTAGAAGCTCGTCCATCACTAAACCGGTGAAGTTCAGCTCACCACCACTAAACCAACTATTGAACTAGCTCACCACCACAAAGCTCGAACGAGGTAATTTTATGTCATGGAAAACATTAGCTCTACCCATTCTTCGAAGCTACAGGCTTGAAGGACATCTCTCTGAAAAAATTCCATGCCCTTTAATGTTTCTCCAATCAACTCCGTTGAGTGATACCCCTGAAGCAGCCTCTAGCTCTCAGGTGGTCAGCGATGATAGTGTGAGCCGTCGATCGAAAGAAGCCTGAATCCCCAATATGAAGCGTGGCTAGCAGTTAATCAACTACTATTGTGATGGTTGTACAGTTCCATGGCCCCTGATGTTGTTATTCAACTTATGGGATTCGAAAATGCGAAAGAATTATGGAAGGCCATTCAAAAACTATTTGGTGTTCAATCAAGAGCTAAAGAAGATTACTTACAACAAGTCTTTTAGCAAACACAAAAAGGGAACCTAACGATGAGTAAGTACCTAAAGCTAATGAAACTTCATTCTAACAACTTAGCAGAAGTAGGAAGTCTCGTGTCAACTAGAACACTGATCTCTTAAGTCCTACTCGATGAAGAATATAATCCTGTAGTTGTAGGGATACAGGGAAAATCGGGTATTTCTTGGCTGAATATGCAATCTGAACTTCTTTCATATGAAAAATGTTTAGAGCAACAGAACTCTGTTAAACTTCACAGCTCCTTTGCACAAAGCCTTTCTATCATTCCAGTCTTTAATAGGAACACTAATGGAGGAAAACCACAGTTTAATCCCAATGTGAACCGACAACAAGGAAACAACCAAGGGGGAAAAATTACAACAACAATCCATTCAATGGACAAAATAGTGGTCAAGAATGTGGAAGGGGGCAAAACAACAACAATAGGCCAACCTGTCAAGTCTGTGGAAAATATGGCCACTCAGCCTTGGTGTGTTATCATCGATTTGACAAGGAATTCTCTTAGAGTCCAAGGCAAAATAGAAGTAACAACGGATCCTTTGGTTCCAACACTAACACCACTGTTGTGTATACGGCTTCACAAGTCCCCAACCTATTCTTGACTACATCTAAAACAGTATGAGATCAAAGTTGGTATGTTGACAGTAGGGCTACCAATCATGTTACACCTGACTACAAAAATATCAACAATCCTAATGGAGGTAATGAACTTGTTATAGTAGGTAATAATGAAAAACTACATATCTCTCACACTGGTCAGTCATACTTATCTGATGGAAGAATGACTTTGTACTAAATGATATACTTTGTGTGCCTGACATTGCAAAGAATTTAATTAGCATATTCAAGTTAGCTCATGATAATGTTGTCTTTATTGATATTGATTACCGTCTCATAAAGGACAAGGCTACGGGAAAAATACTATTGAAATGGCAGCTTGACAAAGGACTATATCGGCTGAGAGGAGTAGAAGTACTAAAGACTGATGCAAAAAATGGAGGTCCAGCTTTGTGCAAAAATAACAACTCGGCTGCCTTTGTTCTGTCAGGAATCAGGATTAATGTAGTTGAGTCAAAAGCCATTTGGCACAAAAGATTAGGTCACCCGTCCTCCAAGACACTAGAATTTGTTATTAGAGAATGTAATTTGCCTTCCAAATCTAATGAAGCCAACGAATTTTGTGATTCATGTCAGTTAAGTAAAGCTAGTGCATTACCATTTCCAAACTCTAAGTCTCAAGCATAAAAAAAATTTGAATTAGTTCACACGGATGTATGGGGTCCAGCCCCGATAACCTCAACAGACGGGTATCGATATAATGTGTCGTTTTTGGATGATCGCAGTCGTTACTTATAGATATATCCCCTTAAATAGAAAAGTGATACTTTGTCTGTTTTTAATCATTTTGTTCAACTCATCCATACTTCGTTCAATTCAGGTATCAAAACTCTCTAATCGGACAATGGAAGAGAATATGATAAAATTCACCGTGTATGTGAGTCAAGGGGAATAATATCGAGGAAATCTTGCCCTTATACCTCTGCAAAAAATGGACGGGCAGAGCGTAAACACAGGTACCTAATCGAAACATGGCTTACCCTCCTTGCTCAAGCCTCTATGCCCCTATTTTTCTGTGGGAGGCATTCTCCACAACTGCATATTTAATCAATGGCCTAACTACATCTATCTTACAAGGTAAATCACCAATAAATATAATTTTTGACACTGACCTTAACTTCTTGAATCTTAGGACATTCTGGTGTGTCTGCTTTCCATATCTTCGTCCATACCACAGTCAGAACTTCCAGTTACATTCAGAGAAGTGTGTTTAAATTGAGCCCAGCTCACTTCACAAAGGGTATCACTACCTAAGCCCCACGAGTCGAATCTATATCAGTCTACATGTGAAGTTCAATGAAAGTGAATTTCCATTTGCATTTGGATCATTTACCACAGACATCACGACAACAGACCCCACGATGTCTGGTACAATAGCTCCAAACCTACAAGTAGTCCTCAACATTCTTCCTCATCTAAGCCTGTCATCATCGTTACATACTCAACACATACCCCTCTTGGCCCAGACTCAAAGCCCAGACCAAAATATAGTCTACCACCCCATCATTCACTCTTCTCCTAGTGCTGCACCACATCGAGTGCATACACTTTCACATAGTCCAGCCCAAAGCCCCTCCCTGTCCTCAAGATGCTCTGTCTCCATGTGGTCATACTCCTAACAGTTCAAATACCCTTGGCTCAAGAGTCCATGACAACATACCTACTCTCACAAACCCTCGAGAGGACTCATCCCTTGCTGATTCACTACCAGCACCAACCCCTGCCCCAACCCAACCTCCTCCAGCAGCCCCAACTCACCCCATGGTTACCAAGGCAAAGGCTGGTATATCCAAACCTAAAGCCTGGGTTGCTCACACAAAGACAGACTGGTCTCAAATAGAACCAACATGGGTTCAAGATGTTATTGCAACGCCTAAATGGAAGAATGTTGTGGATCTGGAATACTCTACTCTGATAGCAAATCAAACATGGACATTGGTTCCTTCTTCCCCTTCATACAATATTGTTGGCAATAAGTGGATCTTTCGATTGAAGTGCAATCCAGATGGCTCAATACAATGGTACAAAGCACGTTTAGTAGCGAAGGGATTTCATTAGTACCCTGGTATAGACTTTTTTAGACATTCAGCCCTGTTGTAAAACCATCAATGATTCGAGTAGTTCTAAGTGTGACTATCTCCCAAGGATGGTTGCTTAGGCAACTTGATTTCAACAATGCATTTCTAAATGGCAAGCTTACAGAGGAATTTTATATGTGTCAACCTCCCGGCTACATCAGTGATCAGAACCCGAATTATGTGTGCAAGTTGGACAAGGCGATATACGGGCTAAAAAAAGCTCCACGAGCTTGGAATACCACCCTCCGTTCAACCTTAACAAACTAGGGTGTAAGATTGTATCAACAACAGCAGAAGCACAAGGATCATCTAAGCACTCAAATTCACTGATTTTGGCATAATATAAAGCATGCTTTTGCAGAAAAAAATGAGTTTCAAGATATACCTCTTGCAGAACTTATTCAAAGCTCCTTCACCAGCTATAATCTTCTCCAAATCTTGTTGTAGACCACCTCAAGATCTTCCCCACTATTCTCTTAGTGCTTTAGATTGAGTTTGAGACTCAAAACAAGCTTGAATCAAGGGTAGAAGGAGAAAAGCTCACTGCAGCAACCTTGTTGAAGAACCATTTCTTCAACCCGAATTTTCTCTAAAATTCTCTATAGATTGCATGCCCAATTTTTACTCCAATCACTTCATTATATTGCAGATCAACATGTAAAAAGAAAAGTTGCATGAGTTGCACCTCATGCTTGGAGAAGACAAGACCAAGATATTGCTTCCTATGTGAGCTACTTAGGTGATGGATAATGGAAAAACCCTTTTTTCCATTTTGTATGCTTTTTGTTTTTACTTTTCCAATTTTATAAAATCTATTTTGATTTTTAAAAAATGAAAAAATTAATTAATGTCATAAATTAATTATTAAATAAAACTTAATTAATTTAATATCAAATATTAAATTAATTTTAACACATATCCATCATTATATATTTAAATTATATTTAAATATATAAATTCTCCTATTCCGTTTAATTCTAAAATTAAACATATAATTATATCTCATATAATTACTAATTCCCTTAATTCTAATTTGAATGTTTCAAATTAACTTATCACGCTATTTTAGAGCTAGTCTGTTACGAGCTAGTAAGGGAACCTCGTGGACCTACAGATCATGGGCTCCAACGATCTAAGATTAATTGGCTAAACTCATTAGACCAAATTAATCTTCATTTGTTAACTAATGGGTCAATCCAATAAAGTCCATAGTTGCACTCCCCTCACTGTAGATATATTATGTCCACATGATTTAACCATAATCAGCAAGTCGACCCTTCACAGGTTGTTCGTAATAACAGCTGGGTCAAATATCTATTTTACCCCCGAGATTACGTCTTATTCCTCAAGTCCCTACTGATCCTCTACTGAATAACTGGTTTGTGATCCAATCACTAAACCAAACTCTCTCAACCAAGTGAGAGGGTGGGGCCCTTGTTCAAGACCTGGATTCAGTACTTGAGAGAACAACCTTTCTCCTATGCCTTAATCAGGTAGGAGTTAACTCCATCTTACACCCTATGTCCCCAGCTATCTATCCGGTCTTACTGCTGAAATGGGAGTCTTATTGAGCCAGCGCTGTTGAGCCAACCCTCAACTATGCAAATCTAAGGGCAATCCCGAATAAATAGGAATTCATAGTTATCTTAGGATTAAGATCGAGTTACCTAAGTCATCTAAGTGAAATAGTCAGTCTTAAACAGTAAACAACGTTATAAAGTAAGAGTGGCTTATTTCTTGGTCTTGATCTAACATGTACGAATTAGGATCACATCGTATGTAGCACTTTACAACTTTTTGTAACAACTACAAAGTAGGTCGCATCCAATGGTATTACTAGAATAAGGTATCCAATCTCATTCATGTACCATAGATCATTTTGACTATTTACTTGAACCTGATCCACTCTTATGTCTCTACATAAAGTTCAAGTACTCATACAATAGTCATGGGTCTTAATTTATTTGATTTAGATTTTCATACAATTTATGAGATCAATAACAAGTATATTGATAATAGAAAATGTTTATTATTTTACAAACTGCGATTTTTTAGGACATAAAACCCAATATAGAGTTCAATCAGTCTTGCTCGGACACATCCTTATTCATCTATCGGTCAATAGAATCATTAATCTTCCTACTCGTCTATGTGGATGATATAATCATCACAGGTAACAGTCCAACACTATTTGATTAGCTTATTACTACTCTTGATGTTTAGTTTGCACTGGAGGATCTGGGGGAGATTACACTACTTTCTAGGGATACAAATTCAGTATCTTGAATCTAGTTTTATGATAAATCAGTCTAAATATGTGGATGATCTGTTATACAAGCTCAACATGTCTAGTGATAAGCCAACGTCTTCACCAAGTGTTCAAGTCAGAATGTTGTCCAAGACAGATGGAGAACCCCTCCCAAATTTTTTTATCTACCGGAGCATTGCAGTATTTTACGCACATATGCCCTGACATCACATATGTTGTCAATCAACTTAACCAATTCCTCCAAAATCCAACCGAAGTGCACTAGCAGGCTACGAAACGAGTGTTTCATTATATTAGTAGTACTAAACACTTTGGCATTCTCTTCCAACCAAGCCCGGACATAAACGTCTCTACCTATTCTGATGCTGACTAGGCTTCCAACCTTGACGACAGAAAGTTGATTGCAACCTATTGTACATTTGTTGGAAGCAACCTTGTGTCATGGTCATCAAATAATAAACGGCTGTAGCATGATCAAGTACAGAGTTGCAATATAGAGCCCTTACACATGCTACGTTTGAAGTTCTATGGCTGCAACAATTACTCTATGAAATGGCCTACAGTCTACCACTCGACCGGTCATATGGTGTGATAACTTAAGTGCCGGAGCACTAGCAGCCAACCTAGTCTTTCACTCTCGGACAAAATATATAGAAATTGATGTTCACTTTGTTCAAGACCAAATTCTTAAAGGAGCATTTGAAGTACGATACGTTCCCTCGGGCAATCAACTAGCGGACTGCCTAACCAAACCACTTAACAATACTCAATTCTTCAACTTACGATCCAAACTGGGAGTTCTTGAATTGCCCTCCAATTTGAGGGGTGATATTAGAGAGATGGTCAATGTCAAGGTGGAAAATAAAACCATTCCATGTCACATAAGTCCAACTCAGCCATGCCACAAGGGAAAAGGAAAAATTCCTCACAAAGATGAGTCACAACAAATTCTATTATGAGGTTGTTCAAATATATTCCATTTTATCCATTGAATTACTGTCATCTGTATAAATTTTATATATTTATTATTTTATTTATTTTCCCAAAATCAAGGGCCTCTATGTATAAGAATTAGGGCACATGATGCCCAAAATATTCAGTGAAGAAGAAAATTGAAATTTCTCCTAAAGCCTCTATCCTTTGAAACTACAATTGTTTTCCTTTTCTTTTTTTTTTTTTTTCCTTATAGTTTTGTTGTGTCACTGATGGGAAGCTTTATCCAACTATCATCATGTGGTTGGGCATCAGTGGTTGATGACTGGAGCATTTTTATTTTGACGCTTTTTTTTTTTTTTTTGCCCCTTAGATTCCCTTTGCATGCTGCTGAAAAATTTCATCCAATGGTCATGACTTGTTGTTGGTCGGATGGTTGATGCAGCCGCTAGAAGCATCATGCATCTTTGTCAATACTAGAGTGTCGGTTTTCGTCTAGTAGTTGTCATTGTCTCTAATGGATTGTTCTTTTCTTTTCAATTTTTTGTTCCTTTCTTTCATTCTTTTTTTTTTTTTCGCCTTCACTGCCACTTAATCCCAACGTCTCTGCCCGGTAGTATCACCTCTGATTGTTGCCACAATGGAGTCTGGCTCCTACATTGTCGAAAAAGAGGGGTAGTTGTAAGGTTTGTAGAGAGAGAGGAAAAGAATAAAGAGTTGAGACGGAGAGAATTTTTTTTAGGGGGAAGGGCGGCTATGTACAAAAGAGAAAAAAAGATATGTATTTTAGGAATTCTTTTAAAAAAAATTACTTTTTGTCCATTGTGACTTTTTCTTTATAATTCACTTTTTTTAAAATTAATTTTGTTTAAGATTTTCTACATTTTTAGTATTTCCTTTTTTTTTTTAACTTTTGCATTTTTCAATTTTTTAATTTCTCTCTTTTTTTTTTCTTCTCACGCTTTTTTAACACTTTTTTTTTTTTTGTTGTACTTTTTTTAATAACTTTCTCCCTAAATTTTTTTAATAATTGTTTTTCAAATTCTTTTTTTTTTATTTTACAGAAAGCTCATAACTTGTGTCCAAATTTCATTATCAACTTCTCAAGGGATGAAAAAAGTCAACTTTTTCCCTATTCACATGAAAGTCAAGCACGTCGACGATGGAGTTGAAGAAGCATAGTTGCACAATAATTTTGGTGATGAAGGGAAGTCGCACCATTATTTTGGAGTTGAAGTAAGGCTGCAACATTATTCTTTTTAAAGGAGGCAATGCAACACCAAAAGAAAGGTGGGGGGTCTGAATGAGTTATCCGTTGACCCTAGAGGGGTCTGAGTGAGTTATATTCTGACCCTAGAGGTGTCTGAGTGAGTTATATGCAAACCTGAGTTATATGTCGTCCCTAGAGGGGTCTGAGTGAGTTATATGCCGAGTCTAAAGGGGTCTAAGTTATGCAGTTGGGACTTATTCTTTACAATGACATTTTTGCAAGGAAATGGTTCACCTTATTGGAAAGGGATATTTTAATTTTTTACCTTAACTTTTCACGTTTTTCACCTAATATAGGTTTTCACCTTCCACATCAGACATTCTTTATGCCTCCTACATCAGACTTGGCTTTGCACCTTCTGCATTGGACTTGGCTTTGCGCCTTCCACGTTAGACTTAGCTTTATGTCTTCCCAATAAAACCTGTCTTTGCACCTTTCACATCAGAATTGACATCATTGTTGGGTTCGATTTCCTAAATCTAATGTATCTTGTGGTTTTTAGTTTTGTTCACACAAATTATTTATCTAATAAAATCATAGGTATTTTATTTGACATTTAGACAGCAATGAATTCAATCCAATAAATCAAGATCCAAGGTTATATGATGTTACTTGAATAGTATGTGGTTCATGTAATAACCTAAAAAGTTTGCAGTAAATGGATGAAGGATGGGTGCCTTATCCTGGTAACACGGCGAATACAACCCACTTTGTAATGGTTACATGAGATGTAAGTGTTACAAACAATATGAACTATATTGTTCGTGTAAAGACATGTGAGTGGGGATATCTTGTATAAAGTTGTTTATACATAGATGGGACCACGAAATAATTAGTTTCTCTTTATAACACTGTTCCTTGAAGAAACTAATATTTCACTAAAATGACCATAGGAGATTTGACCTTAATCCTGAGTGAGTTGTGAATTCATGTTTATAACGACAATCCTTTGATCTGCATGGTGAGAGTGGTCATGATAATCGACTCAATAAGCCTACCATTTCGGGATTTTTCTGATAGAGAACTGGGAACACAACTACACAAGATGAAATTCACTCCTTCCCATTCCTTGGGAAAGTAGATAAATTGCTCCCTTAATAGCTGATTCCAGGTCTTGAACAATGAGGCCTCAAATTCTTACTATTCCGAAAGGCGTTAGTTTATAGTTGGACTCTAAACTGTTTGTTCATTAGAGGAATCAGTGGTACTTAAGAAGTTAGATGTAACTACATGGGTAAAATGGTATTTTGATCCAACTATAGTTATGAGCATTTGTGAAGGGTCATCACTCTATTGATTGATTATATCCATGGACACAGAAATATATCTACAATGTGAAGAGTGTGTACTATCACTCTTTAGTGGAGTGTTTGATACTTAATGAATATTGATTAATTGGATTAAAAGAGTTTAGTCAATTAATCTCATATCATTTGAGCTTCTAATCTATAGGTTCATAAGATCTCCCTATTAGCTCACTAAAGGATAGTAATGTGGAATGATTTAAATTGTTCAAATCAAATCAAGGAATTTTATATTAATGAGATTAATATATAATGGTTAATTATAGAAGGATTGTATTGACAACCATAGATTCTTCTAAAGTCACATCGACATTATTTTCTTCATTCCTTACATTAAGAACTAAAATAGTTTTGTCTCCTCGGATAGCAATACTTAGCTTTGAAGGAACTCTAATTACAGAGGACCTATGAGCAGAAGAAAATCGTCCAAACTCCATTGTGAAAGAATACATACATTCAAAGTCATACTAAATAGATTATGCATTAAATCATAAATTACAACATGCTTCTTGAAATAAATACAAAGGTTAGAGAGACAATACCTTTGAAGAACACTTTCTTCAAGTATATCCCTCGATCAAGCACGAACGCAATGAACAAGAACTCGATCTCCCTCAAACACTAGCAACGAGTATAAACTCGATCCTCGAATAACTGGACACTACCACAAGATTACCTTAGTATTCTCAGTGTGAGAATCCAGAAGTTGTGGGTTCTGGCTTATTTTGGTTGGAGGGAAGATTTAGAGTGGAGGAAGAGATGATCGAGTAAACGATGAACTATCGTGTAGAAGATGAAAGTTTATCACATAGACTGAATACTCGATCGTGTAGTCTCTCAAGCTATCGTTTAGTAAACTCAATGCTATTGTGTAATCACTTGATAGTTAATAATGTAAGTCGTGTTTTTGTAGAATAATTTTAAAATAACTTTTTCATCTTTATTCCACTTTGCCATAAAAACCGTATAACCACCCACTAAAGGTGGTTATGGAGAAAAAGAAATTTAATTATCATATAATTAATAAATTATAGATAAATACAATAACTAACTTATCATGTTATATTTATAACATATAATTTTAATAGTGCATCATATACAATATATAAACCATAGTTTTTTTTTTCTATTTTATAGCATTTAAATTAAATCATATTTATATTAAACTTAATAACTGTGAATCTTATTCATAGAAATCATATTTGAATCATATTCAAAGATTAGTTCTTCCAATCATACAATAATGTATCAAATACATTATGTCAATTATATCATATATAATTTAATTAATTTAATTATATCATATATAATCAAATTCCCTCTTATTAATTTGAACATTTTAAATTAACCCAAAAACTTATTCTCAACTTGAATCCATTGAGCTACCAAGGGGACATTATGGACCTGTAGCTTGAAGCTCCAACGGTATATGAATAACTGACTAAACTCTTTAATCACATTATCTACCATCCGTTAACTATTGGGCACTCCACTAAAGACCGACAGCTTCATTCTTCACACTACAGATATATTTCTATGTCCATTAGATATAACCAATCAATAGTATGATAACCCTTCACAAATCGCTTGTAAGTACAGTTGAGCCAAATTACAGTTTTTCCCCTGTAGTTACATCTAATTCCTTAAGTACCACCAATTCCTCTAATAAACAATAGATCATAGTCCCACTATGACTAAACCCCTCTCGGGCCAAGAGAGGGTGTGGCGCCATATTGTTCAAACCTCGGAGTCAACCCTTAAGGGAACAATTTATCCACTTACCCTTGCTTTTGGGAAGGAATGAATTCCATCTTGTGTAGCTGAGTTTCCAGCTCCCCAATCAGATGGATCTTCAAAATTGTAGGCTTGTTGAGTCAAAAATCTAGCCACTCTCACCCATGCAAATCAAAGGACTACTCTCATAGGCATAATTTCATAACTCACTCAAGATTAAGGTCATGTTACCTATGGTCATTCTAGTGAAATGAATGTCTCAATTATGAACAACGTTATATAACAAGACTAAATATTTTTTGGTTCGGTTTTATACAAACTCCTTTGTATAGAATATCCCCGCTCACATGTCTAACACACAAATGATCAAGACCAGATCATTTGTAGCACATTACAACATTTGTAACACCTATAAAGCGGGTCATACTAGTAGTGTCACAAGGATAAAGTATCCCTCCTTATCCATATACTACAAACTATTTAGGTTATCATTTAAAACACGATCCATTTGTATGTCTCCACATACATGTCTAAGTTACAACGATAACCATGGTTCTTAGTTTATTGGTTTGTGGTTAATGCAACTAAAATATTAAATATTACATAGACTAGAGTGAATAAAATATCATATATTATAAATCACAAAATGTTTGTTCATGCAAGTGTTTACAAACTACAGAACCCTACGAGATTCAGGACATCAACCCTAACAAGCTTCAAATCGTGGGCATAGTTGCTAACTCTTCAAAAGTGTGAGGCTTTATACCTTGAAGAATGGAAAGAAGTCCCCAATGCATGCCTTGAATGCACATCTCAATGGCGAACAGTTCAATGAGATAGTCTTTGCAATCCAAACTTATAGCTCTCAAACAATTTATGTTCCCATCTATCAATTGACTCTGACTCGAGGTCAATGTACCAGTCAAAAGCATTTTCATTTAACGTTCGAACAAATTATTTGAATAATAAGTCCTCTCGTGTACCAACATATTCACATGTTTCGATAAAATGAGCAACATGTTGCTTTGGATTACCCTTCCTATCAAATTGTTGAAACTTAGGTGGTTGTATCCGGTTGGCATTATTAAATTATCAATTCTCTTTGTATATAGTTTAGAATACAATAGAGAACTTTGAGAAGTACCACCATACTGGGCCCTGATAGAGTCTGTGATCATATTTTGCAATTGTTGTACTGACAACGAAGCAATTGAAGTTGATTGTTGTCGTTGGTTATCTTGCAAGATTGTCTTCCCTTTGTCGTTATCCTTAATAGAAAGTGCTTGGCTTGATTCAGCAGCATCATGATTTTCAATGTGATTCTTTAGAGACGCGATTTCATAATCTCTCTCTTTGATTGTTTTCATTAGCATGCTCACTTTCTTTTCTAGTTTAGTCATTCCGGGTACTATACACATGAGTGAAAGATAGAGACCTACCTTGCTTTTTTCGTGGTGTTGTTGAAAGCGAATTTGGATTCTTCATCTGTACCCATGCCTATCATCATAACTGACATTATATTGGGTTCCGAAGCTTCTTTGCTTGATTGTTCAGAAGATGACGTGGCTTCATTAGACAATGGATTCTCTTTTATGACAATTCCGCTATTTGTTGATTTCAACAGTTGCTCCCATGTATTCTTCGCGACCTCAAAGGGTTACAGCTCTTCAGATCGTTGAATTTCCTTGGAACGACTTCCGATAATTATTCTTGTGTAAACATCTTTGAAGTTTTGGAAGTGTTGTTTTTAAATATCATGACTTCTTTTTGTTGTAGAGAAAGAGATGAAAGATAGAGATAGTCCCACTGGGCGTGTCAATCAGTTCACACGAGATTTCCAAAGAAATTTAATTCGTGTAATTTTTGTACTGATTTCAATATAGTATAGTGGATACAAACTCTAATGGTCGATCCTTTGATGCCTTCTCTCAAATATGGGATGAAATTTAAAATTTATAATTCTTCAATCTTTAAGGAGTTGCTTTGAACTTCATTCTTGTGAGCTTCCAATCCCTAGAATGAAAGGGGAAAGTCTCTATTTATAGAGGTTTCCATAGGGTTTGTATGGGCTTGGGCCCAGTTGTTTGTTGGGCTTAGACTAAAATAGGGCTTGGACCCAGTCTTTCCATTGGCCCATGTTTTTGTCATGGATTTGAATTGGATGTGAATATTGGACCCGAATGACTTTAAACTACACGACTTGATTGAATTTATAATTTTCAAATAAACTTGGGCGTTGTAATGATGTGGAAAAATTTAATTAACCGAAATTTCTCATTCAACATCTAATTTTTATTATTCTAATTTTGTTTTCTTAATTACAATGTATTTAGATTCAAAAACTCATTTCAATAAATTTCATTTAATTTTATAGATTGTTCACCATATTTGTTTTGCCCCATTTTTATTATTTTTAAGTCGCTTATCAAATTGCAATTATATTTTAAACATTCAAATTCACATGCAATACATGTATCATTAAGTTGTATATATAAATAGGACAATTTAAGAGAATCTTTTGTTTCCACTTTTATCCCTACTTTACTTATAAATTTCTATTTTATCCTTTCTAGATGAGACACAATTCCTCGACACAACTAATATCTATGGATAACAATTGTTCAAACAGGGATGGTTAAATATTGAACTGTGCATGTATAATAAAAACAGTGTTATTTCTGTGCATGGTTGAAAAAGGAATAATACAGATAATCAAGGAAACTAAAAAATGGAGAGAAGCAATTGAGAAGAATTTGTCTAGATGGACGAATAAAAGTTATTTTTATGTGTACAATTTTAATTTTATAATTTTTCATGACATCAAATATTATTTATTTATTGTAATTTTAGAAAAGAAAACATTTAGAGTTTTTTCTTTAGATAATTTAAAACTTTAAATTAGAACTTTGAAATTCTCACCGGGATTTGGACCAAAATCTTGAAACTAGTCAAAAGTACTGAACTAAATTGATGTTTCCTTTTCTGGTTTTCTTTTTTTTAATTATCCTTAATTTTATCCTCTCGCTAAAAGAAATAAAATTTTAAAATGAAAACCCTAATAGAAAGAAAATGCGAGAAATAGCTAAAAAAATTTATTCTTGTAAGATATAAAACCAGACCGACTGCACATCTCAATTAAGATCCTTATACAACACTTGCATTATCATTCATCATAACGTTGAACCTTCCCCCAAAAAACAAATAACACAAATCACTCTCCCATCCTTATAATACAGCGAATTGATTCTCCCTTCAGCATGTAATCAAATGCTTTGTTTATCTCAGAAAATGGGACTGAATGTGTTATGAACTTCTCCAATTCCAGCTCCTTCAACAACACATCAAAATAAACTCAGATATCAGATGGCAGATGCTAAATAATACAAATCAAACCTTTTTTTTACCAGTTCTTAGGATTTTACCTTCCTCATGTACTGTTCAACGACCCCTGGAATGTCGGTTCGGGGTTTGTAGTTTCCGAAGAAGGTACCCTTCAGAGTCCTCTCATTTAGGAGATTCATTGGATGAGTTTTGAATGCATCGTCTTTGTTCGGCACCCCAACGAGTACAGCAACACCCCAACCCTGTCAAGTATATGTATATTTATATGTCTTTATTTTTGGGTTGCTCTTTTGTATAAAAGAGAGAATGAGATTGGTAAGGGAATTACATCGTGGACACATTCGAATGCTGAGATCATTGCCTGAATGCTTCCGGTGCATTCGACACTCCGGTCGACTCCTCCATCAGTCATCTCGGCTATCACCTCTTGAACAGGCTTGTTATGATCCTTTGGATTCACAAACTCGTTGCAACCGAATTTCTTTGCTGCAATCGTTGAAACAACAAAGACATTTATATACATGATAATCAATCCAGAAATTAGAACTAAGAAAGTTGTCATTATGTAATTTGATTGTACCTTCTTCGAATCGACTTGGATTCAAATCAACACCAATGATCCTGGATGCACCAGCAATTCTCGCTCCTTCAGCAGCCTTGTCCAAGGGAAGTGAAGGGATTAGAATTTATGAAAAAATAGTAATCAGAATCTGCAAGTATTGAAGTTGAATTATGGTAAGCTTACTGCAAGGCCAACAGCTCCAAGTCCAAAGACTGCAACAGATGAACCCTTTTTTGGCTTTGCAACATTCAAAGTGGCACCAAGCCCTACATTTCAAATCAAATTGATTCAGTTCATGTCAGCTTCTTAAATCATCCATGGACCAAAAACTAAATATAGAAGACCCAACAAATAAAAATCAATTAATGAGGGAGGAAATAATATGACAGGGGTTTGAACATATCTCTTAGAGCACCTAATATAATACCATCTTAAATATTACATCATAAATCACCAATTGACTCAAAAGGTTGAATGCAAATTTAATATTATATCATCTAACATAACTGAGGATCATTAAACACTTCATATAAACAGGGGGGAAAGCTTCTCCAAACCTGTGGATATGCCGCAGCTAAGAACACAAACTTTATCAAGAGGTGCGGCCGGGTTGATCTTGGCCAGACAGCCAACATGAACAACAGTGTATTCGCTAAAGGTCGAGGTTCCAACAAAGTGATGGATTGGCTTTCCATTTATAGAGAATCTTGACTTGCCGTCATTGATCATAACACCACGGTCAGTGTTGATTCGGAGAAGATCACACATGTTGCTCTCCTCCGATTGACAATGGCGACAATCCCCACATTCACCAGTGAATACAGGAAGAACATGGTCTCCTGGCTTGAGATCTGTCACACCCTCCCCTACACTCTCCACAATTCTGATAACAAACAAACAAAACAAAAAGAAGATAACATCAGGTTACTATCAAACTAACACGCACAGATTCTAATTGCAACCATGATATAGAAAAAGAAATCATTATTTACCCTCCAGCTTCATGTCCAAATATGCGAGGAAAGAGAGGTGTTTGGCCCTGAAATACACAAATGAAGCCATTTTGAGATGCCTATATCAAAAATTATAAACAAGAAAGATAGCAGAGACAGCAAAATATGCTCCAAATCATGTAGAATAATAAGAACAAAATAGTAAAACAACATTACCTTGGCTTCCCAGAAGTAAACATCAGTGTGGCAAAGAGCAGTGAAGAGGATTTTGACACGGACTTCATTAGCTTGTGGTGGTGCCACTTCCACTTCCTCAATTACCAGTGGCTTTCCAGCCTCCCATGCCACCGCAGCTGTAACACAGAAAAAGGAAAAGATTTATAAACAACATTTTGGTTTGACAAATAACAGAATCATGAAAACTAATCATGGAATATGTAAAAAGACAAAATGTTCTAACCATCACAACTAGTAAATCACACAGGCATATAACTACACTAGGAAAAAGAATGAGAGCATTTGAAAACTATGTTCTAAACTTTGTGCCCTAAAATTTTGTTAAAGGGCCCATCAGTGAACTCAACATTAATTGGGAAGGAAATAACTTTACAGCAGTTCAAACTTTGGACCTCAGAAACTCAAAAAGACACAATGTATCTCCTTAACAATGCATTCATTGGAAAAGTTACTGAATGAGGCTATTACAATGTAACTGTCCATAATAACTGTCGATCATAGTAGTAACCATTCTTGTGGCCCTGTATCTACATCTGTTCCTTTTTCCTTATTCAATAGGTACTTAACATGTCAAAAACAGAAACCCCAATCCTAAAGCATATAGCATAAGGGAACTTGGCAATATAACTAAAGAGGATCATTTATCTAGGCCAGTTTGATAATAATTTCGTTTCAGCTTTTCAGCTTTTTATAATTGTACTTTTTTTCCCCGACTATTTTTTACTAGATATGGGTGAAAGTAGCATTCATACATTTAATTTTCAAAAACAAAAAACTAAAACCCCATTTGACAGCGATCTTGATTATGAAATTTATACACGTTTTCTCCTATACTTGAACGCGGAATCAAATTAGCTTTAATTGACACCTAAAATGAGTAAAAGTAGGCAGAAAGAGAGAAAAAGAATACCCAAAAACAGAAATTAAAGAAAGAAAGAAAAAACATAAACCCCACATGAATAAACTTGGTAATTGAAAAGAAAACCGCAGGGAAGAGGAGAATAATAATACCTTTGCATTTGATGACTTGACCAACAGTGCTCGACATAACTTGAAACGATCAAAGATTGAGACGAATTTTCAGATATTAGATTTGTTTGTATGACGATGAAGAGTGTGGATAGAAATGAAAGCATTTTATAGAGTGAATGAATGAAAAAGGCAAAAACCCAATAGCGGTTTGCGGCGAGGAAAGCCGCTGCTGGGTAATACCGTGTCCAGTTTCCCGACGCCTCGGATTCCAGGTGGCGACTCCTGGTATTTTTGGTCAAACGCTTTATTGAACTAATCCAACGGCGGAATACTGTCCATGGCTCCACCCTCATATTCCTCAGTTTTTTAAAGGGAAGGAATTAATGTACTTTTGAAAATAAAGCATATAGTCCAAGCTTTATGCTTGTTCAATTTTCATATTGATGGTTAATCTTTTTTTTTTAAAAAAAAATGTAACTTGATACTACTTTCATTGATTGTCTCCTTAGTATTGTTCTAAAATAGGAAGGTCAAAAAAAGGATTTTTTTTTTTTCTTTTTTACAAAGGTATTGAATTGTATTAAAGATAAATCATAAATGAACTTCATAGCATGAGATCAAGCACAATTAAAACACAAACAAAAGAGAAAAAAACAATTAAAAAAAGAAAACAACTACCACAAAGAAAGTCCTATAGAACTCATGGAAATAGATCTAAATGGGAAGAGTCGACATAATTCTCCTTAATAGAACCTTCAAGTCACATAACAAAGAACAACATCATATCACATAATTTGACAAATCACCTCGAGAAGTCGCAAGTTAACCAATAAATGTAAATATTACGTTCCCTCCAAATATGATAAATAGCAGCACACCAAGCTTATAACACCTTAAGGCCAGGATTCAATATATAATTACCCTGACACTCCTCTGCATCTCCTACAACTTGACAATACATCATCTTTACCTGTCTTAAGCTACTTCCAAGAGTGAAGACTATCCCCACAAACCACCAATATGCATCCTTTCAATATGCTTTATCTTCACACACATGTTTTCTAAGAAAATTCTTAAGAGGTCAACCAATATTAAATCACTCCAAGCTAAGCATACTTAACTTTAAAGTTCTTAAGATTGAGCAACTGAAAAGAAATGTACACCATGTTGGTATAGGAAATAATTTTTAATTCTTTTAAGTTTTTTTAATCATATTTTCATATCCTCGAGATCCAACAAATGCACTATCATTAAGGTTGAAAAGGCAATCCTTAAAATCTGGCTCGATAATCATTTGTCGTTAGTTTTTTGTCATCCATTTCCTACACAAATTTTGAAATTTTAAGTGAAGTTACAAAAATTAATATATATTGTTAGAAATGTTGTGTTGACAATACTTGTTTAAGTTTACGTGATGTTATCAAGGTTGTCTCTGCATCTGTTAAACCAGATAGGTTTGTTTTTGTGAAATGTTGATCCTGTGAAATACATTTTCCTTATCTGGAAAAGTTTGTCTATAGTCTGTGTGCATATTTCCTTCTTTTCCTATGTGTGCCTACTTTAGCATCTAGGGTTTCTCTATTTCTCTTCCGTCGTGCACATTTAAAGGAATGGTCTTTGGAGGTAGAGGTTAGTTGTTTTAATGAAAACTACAAGCGCCATTGTCTTGTGAGAAGTTTTCACAAGTGTTTGTGTCAATCCTTGATGAGATGAAGGTCAAAGTTGCTGTAAGGTTGGAGACTTACTCCAAGTCGTATTGTTTTCTTCTGTAAACATATTGAGAAGGGACTCTCGAGCTTAAGGGAGCCTAAGTTATTCAAGTGGAATGGTCTTCATTTGAGAAAGGAAAAGTAAAAGTCTTTGTGAGAGGAAATCTCACGGCTTAAGGGGAGCTTAAATCTTTGAGAGCAAGTCTTAATCTTAGCATGAGCTTAAGTAATTCTTCACTGATATTCACACTTAGAGAGAGCCTAAGTTGTTGTAAGTGGGAGTTTCACATCTAGGGGGAGCATAGTTGAACAGTTGATTGATTAAATACGAATGTCACTATAATCTTGTTATAGTCACAGATAAGTACTAAGTTGTAATGGCTTATCATTTATATTAGTGAAGTTATCTTTTCTGGGCACATTACTTCCCAAACATAGGTGTTATTTTATCGAACTAGGTTACCAATCTTTAGTGTCACTTTTATTTGTTTGTTTGTCATTGTTTAATGTTCCGTGAAATGCTGTAACATTATTTCTTAACAACTTTTGACATGCAATATGTATACTCTATTTATTTTCATTTATAGTTGTGAAAAAATCTGAACTCAGCTAAAAAAAAATCAATTGTTTTATTAAAAGAAATCAAGACCGTAACACAAAGAAATTGTGAAAAAAAAACTTTTAAAAATAAAACTAAAATTAAAATCGTTATGGTAAGGAACTTAGTACCTATTTAAATTGACTTTAAAAAAAAGTATTTTATTAAAAAAAATCATTTTATATAAATTCTTTTGATAAAAATAGCTATTTTGAGTGGTGATCGAGAACTTCAATTTTGTTTCAAAATAATTTTTTTTTAAAATTAAATATTTGAGAAGTTAAGCCAAAACGCATCCAAATTATTTTTGTTTTACAAGATTCAAACTATGGGCTGCGACAAAAGAGAGGCAATCAAAAGTGAAGTACGCTACCTCCTAGGTGAAAAGGTCAACTTTGAAAAGACAAGCGTACAACACTTTAATAAACATATATCTTTCCATTCAAAACAAAATTATATATTTGTTTCCCGCTGAAATACAGTAATCATCTCATACATATTATAGGTTAAATTTTAAAAAGCTTTTCGAATTTTGAAATGTTTTTTTTTTCAACCTTTGAAGTTTAATTCTTTTTTTCATAACAACACTTTCAAGGTTCTTGTCCTTAAATATTTGACGAAAAATTATGTATTCATGTAGTGGAAATAAATTCGGAGTTTAGGGTTAACAAAAAAAAAAATGAAATAACAAAAAATTGGATGTGTAGAGTTTAAAGAGAGGAAGACGAGAACCCCATAGACAAAGTTCTCAAAAACATCACATTGTTGTGAAATTAAGGAGCACAACAAAAATACGGGTATGAAAAAAATATAATATAATAATAATAATAATAATATAATTTTTTTAAAAAAACTAAAATCATGGCAAAGTGGCAAGTGGGATGTGGACTTACATGAATAATTACAAGACACATGGATAACATGAAGATTGACACATGACCTTTGAGACACTAAACAATATACATCTATTTATTATTATTATATTCATAATACACATATTTTATTTCATTTTATATGTGTGTTTGACTTGTTCACATATGTACATATAAACTTTTGTCTAAGAATCTAGCGGTAAAAACCTATTGTGATTATTTTAAAATAAATTTCCAATTTCAACAATTGAAATGCAACTTTTTCAAATCGAGTGTAATTGAAATCAACTTTATACTTAATTATTATAATATTTTATTGTATCATGAGTGATAATCTTCGTTTAAAATTTCGGTCAAATTTTCGATTTCTCTCAATTTCTCAAAATTTTTAAAATTTTGACATTTTCATTGATATTTTGATATTTCCATCGAAACTTTAAATTTTCAATCTTTCAATGTTTTTTTCCTACGATTAACTATGCTAGCTCAAGGAATTTTTTTTTCTCTTTTACCATAAAAATTTTTTTTTTCAAGAAACCATATATTTCTATTAAAATAATAAGAATTGTTTGGGACGCTGAGTTGATATAGGATGTCTGGAGTTTATATGTTTGGGGAATTCAATATATCTGTATCTGTATCTGAGGGGTGCATAGTTGTTTTTATCTCAATTCATATGTATGTGTATGGGGATGTAGAGTTGAGTTCATATGTTAGGGATATCTTGCCCAATTTTTTAAACTCTAAATAGTTTGTTTATATGATGACTGTTTTAAAAAAAAATTAAATTATTTAATAATTTTACCTATCTTTGTTTGATTAAAATATGAATCGTAAACTTTTTTTCTTCTTTTTTAGAGTATATGTACTTTGATAATGATGAAATATGGTATACAGTATAATTTTGAATCAAGGAGGAGGAGGAGGAGGAGGAGAAGGAGAAGGAAGTAGAAGAAAAAACTTGTTTGGTCTCTTAAAAACTCAACTTCTGAGAGGAGAGATCTGAGGAGAAGAAACTAAGGTTTCAAACGAACTGTTGAGAGATACCAACTTGGTGACTACACTGTTGATATAGGAAGTGGATGAGATACCATCTTAGGGGCCAAACAATGAGATACTTCATATCCCATCTCATTCCATCTTAACTTGAGCCTCCAAATGGCCTCAAATATTTTTTATTGAATTTTCACATTATTTCACTTCAAACTTGAATTAACATGAGTTCTATAGTATTACTCTCATTTTCTCTCGAGCTCTATCCACTTGTAAAGTTTTCTTTTTCTTCTTTCTTTTCCATTATGTTGTGTTACGTTTAATGTTATGTTTTTATATCCCTCTTATGTTTAATACTATGATTCTTCTATTCTTATTATATTATGTTAGTTTAATAATATGGTTTTTCATTTTTGTATCCACTCCATTTTATAATAAACAATTGACAATTGTTTTATATGCAAATATTTCATGTCCTTTTAATTTCGTAATTAATTTTCAATATTTGATATTAGTTTTTGTAATTATTTTTTCATTTTTTTAATTTCTTCTCTCTCAACGACATTTGACACAAATATTTTATAATATACATCTAAAAGTTGTCTTACTTTATAGAAATGATGCTTAAAAATGGTTAACTATAGTCTAATTACGCCACAATCAAAGTTAAATTAACTAATGATAATAATTTCTATCTATTTCCATAAAATTTCCAAAATTTCCATCAATATCGATATTTCTATAAAATCTGGACCTCGATACATCGACTCGAATGTGGGTGTAATCAAGATGAATTTGTTTTTTTTCTTTTTCTTTCTTCTCGAAGGGATTTCATTTATCTCTAAAAGTTTTCATGACCACCGGTAAAGAAGATGAGTTAAAGTTATGATAATAGTTTAATAGTTTTTCTTTTTCTTTTTGAGGAAAATAGTTCAATAGTTTATTTGTGCATTTTGAGAGTTTTTCGATGCGGTTGTGCTTTCGTCGTAGTCTTTCTATTTGATTGTTGTGGTTGTGTGTTTTGAGATTTCATTGTCGCGATTCCGGCTACCTGATTATGCGGGAATCCCTAGTTTTCCTCTCCGAGGTTGATTGAATCTCTCTTTATCTGATTGTCGGTCTGCTTCACATGGATCCCCCGGGCAGAAGTTTCCCGACATTTTCTAAAAACGAATTCATATTCAAATACAAAATACACACCTCTTCGGGCCTATTGATCAAACTTCCCAAAGAATTTCTTCTGCTCCTCCTCCAAATAGGGAAAGATACCCTATAAATCATCGTTGGTTATTAGGGGCATCCCGAAAATGTCCGGGTCGAAATATGGCTTTCAAATTCTGTTCCGAATTAGTGGATGCTGCCAAAAAGAGGGGGATTAATTGATTGGATACCCGAGAACCATAATCTTTCCTAGGAACTCCTTCGTCCTCTGAGTCTATCGGCATCTTATTCGCCTATCGGCTCACCCCTGGGCTATTCGTCGCGTTGACTACTACCTTTTTGACATGTTCTTCATCGCGTAGCACAGTAGATTGGTTTTGGAACAATACCGAGAAAATCATTGAAAATTCCCTATTTATTATCAACACTAATGTGAAATACACAACCTTGACTTCGACCCTTCGCCTATTGGTGAAATAAATAGCTTTCTTCGCTCCGCGAATGAGAGAGAAACTCAGAGGAAAAAACACGTTCTCTCTTTGTGAGGTCCGAAAGTGGAGAACGGATAGCATTCTCTGAGCACATAGGATTAAACGTAAAGCTGCGCTTTCTTGGCGGAGTTTTAGGCGGCAAGAGACTTTAGGGCTTGTTGGAGGTGTTTCGACACTTGAAGTTACGTTCCGGGGATTCATGTTAGCTTTTAAAGACTTAGTGCGTGCAATTAACAAGAAGTTCCCTGCGGGGCTATTCCCCAGTTCCCCATCTCTAGAAGGACATAGTGGGGAAAATAGTTTTAAAAAGGAGAAACGGCATGAGAAAGATGCGGTGGAGTTCGTCTCGGAATCAAGAAACCGAATAGGGTAGACATAAAAAGCTCTACGCACGCCTGAAGCAGAGGAAGAAGAAGAAGAGAGGCAACTGACTTCTTGAGTGAGACTAATGTCTTTGTTTCATGCATGAAACTCCCTCAACTTACCTTTAATGTAATATACGAAATCACTCATTTACATCGCTCTCAAGTAGACTCGGAACTCTTCACTTTTGTGCCTAGCGTAAATCTAGAACTTAGCAATATGATTGGGGGTGATTCATTTTAGTTCTAAGATATCTGAGGGTTAACTACAAGAAAAATGAGTTCTCCCGACGCCAAAATCAAGCGTCGGGAGTTTGGTCATTGGGAGAAACAGTCTTTCTCGACAACGTAAGAAGGCGTTGGGAGTTCGACGCCGTAAAGGCTCGTCGGGAGTTCCCTGGGAACTCTTGACAACTAAAATAGGCCATGAGTTGAATTGAGTTTATATAATATACTAACTCATTGTTTGGTCCACCAACTTTAAATGTTGTTAGAGTTGAGTTGGTATATGCCAACTCACCCCAAATCAACTCAACTCTCCCTTCTTTTATAGTTTTCAACGGCTCCATCCATTGGTCACTGTCAACGACTTATCGCTGTCACACTCTGGGAACCAAATCCAAGCTCCGACAACTACCTTCGATGACAATTCTGGAGACCTACTCCAGGTCTTGACAACCACCTTCGATGACAACTCCGATGACCAACTTCAGGCTCTAACAACCACATCCGATGACAACTTTGACAACCAACTTCAAGCTTTGACAACTACCTTCGACGACAACTCTGACGACCAACTTCAATACCACCTTTATGCGACCAACTTCGGGCTCCGACAACTACTTCCAACTACAAACTTTGACAAAAATCATGTTCGACGATCAACTTCGATGACCACCTTCGCACGACCAACTCCGAGCTCCGAAAACCACCTTCGATGACCAACTCCAATACCACCTTCATGTGACCAACTTCAGGCTCTAACAACTATCCTCGACTACAAACTTAAGGGAAAATAATCTTTGATAAACAACTTTGACAACCACTTCCAATTATTATAAACAACTTCGACAACCATTTCCAATTATTATAATCAACTTCGACAACCACCTTTGCACGACCAACTTCGGACTTCAAAAACTACCTCCGATGACCAACTCCAATACCACCTTCATACGACCAACTTTAGGCTCCCATAACTACCTCTGAATACCAACTCCCAACGAAAATCATCTTCGATAATCAACTTTGACAACCACTTCCGACTATTATAGAATTGATGATTGTTAAAATATGTTGTAAGGTTTTAGATTATATAAATAATAGTATTTTGTCAACATTAAGTGCAATATTTATACGAAGAAATTTGTAAAGTATAATTTTAGTTAATTGAATTCACATATCAAATGAGTGTTAAGAATATTTGGAAAAGTTTGTAGCATGGTTCTGTAGACTGACTTACAGTGCAAGTCCAGAGTGTCTATATGGTTCATTAATAGATTCTTCATCATCGCCAAGCACTCTTTATCAATTAAAAGTTCTATAAAAGTTTTGCTTAAAAGTATTCACGTTTAAGTCTTATGTACTAATTGATTGTTATTGCTAGTTTAACTACTTGAAAGAGGTTAACATGAGATGATTATTTTGTTTCGGTATCATGAAAATGAAAAAAAAAATATGAGGTTGTGTGGTGCTAGTTTATCTCATGGTAGGATGGTTAGAAGAAGGAAACATATATTTCAGATTGAGGATATTGAAATTTGATAAAACCATGTAGTGGATAGTGAAGAAAGTAAAGGTTGTGCATGTTTAAGCTACGAATAAGTTGTCGAAATGAGGATTTACTAAAGAATAGGATTTTTTTTTTTTTTTTTTTTCGTGGTTCTAAAGATAATTTTATCACAACAAGGCATGTAATTAGGTACAAGATTGAAGATCCTTTATAGATGAGAAAGAGAAGAAGAGCTTATAGTTCTACTAAAGGTTATTAGATATTAAAGTTAAAATGTTTCAAGAGAAATCTCGAAAAGATTAATAAGTCGTGATAACTATTGTGGTATTGAAAATTGGTGAACTAAGTAAGATATTATGTTTGGTTCTTCATGTAACATGCCTAAAAAGGAGGGGGAAAATTATTAATTGGAGTATAGGTGATAATGACAAAACAAGTTATTGGGTTGAATTATTGTTTTTAAGGTACTTGAATTTTGTTCTTGTTTTTGTTGCGACAAAAAGACTCAAGTTTAATTAACTATGTCAAGAGGAAGGATAAACATTTGAAGTTTTAAAGGAGTGTCAACTTGTGGAGAAACACTATTAAAGTTTCAAGTTTGAAAATGAATGGTAGAGTATATAAAAAAATTGTAAATAGTCACGTCTTTTGGTATAGATATTATATTTCACCTGGAGAGTGAAAAAAAAACACCTTTAATTTATTTGATTTAACAAAGATAAATGTGAGGAAATTAAAAGTATTTAAGGAAGGTCTTATTATCTTGGCAAGGTAAAAGGAAATTAATATGTTCAAGACTTTCAAATACTTGAGTAAGGCTTGGATTTTTAAATATGAGTGATTACAAAGAGTAGGTTTTAGTGAAAGAAAATAATCTTTTATTATCATTTGGAACTTTGGATCTTATTATGTAAGTGCTTTACTACTAGTTCGCCCTCGGACTAGGCATCCTAACTAAGTTGACGTTAAGATTGTGTATGCACATGAAAGCATGATATTCGTATGATGGAATGATTAGCTATGATTTGTTAATGGATGGACTGTTGAGAGTGTTCCGAAAACCTATGAGTTATGTTACTAAGATCATGATAACATATTTATGGTTTGACAAAAAATTTGGATGTTGTATGTTATATGCTAGACTGATGGTGACTGTTAGCACTCTTATTGGGCTTTGTATATTTTACGTTTGTGAATCTTCAGGTTCACCATTTATGATTGATTTAGTGTTCTTAAGGATCACCATTATTGCTATGATATGTGTTCCTTTGAGATCATTAGACTACCATGATATGTATTCTTTCGAGATCATTAGACTGTCATCATAATATGTGTTCCTTCAGATCACTAGACTGTCGTGATATGTGTTCTTTCGGGTTCACTAGACTACCATGGTATGTGTTCCTTCGGGATTATTACTTATGAAAGCTTCGGGTTCACCCCTGATGCTTATGCATATGGAGGTATCCTATGCAATGAGTATGCATAAGATCAAACCACGAAAAAGTAACCACTAGATGTAACTCCGTTGACTAGTCAGATTTCTATTTCACTAGGTTGACCTAGACAATTTAGTCTTAATTCTAAGTGAGTTATGGACTCTTGTTCATGAGGAATTGTCCTTTGATTTGTATGGGTGAGAGTGGTTAGTTCGCCGACTCAATAAGCCTACCATTTTGGGGACAAGACCGAGTGGAGAGTTGGGAACATAATTTATGAGATGAAATTCACTCCTTCCTGACTTTAAGATAAGTAGATGAATGTTCCCTTAAGTGATGTCTCCGGGACTTGAACAAAGGGTTCTACCCTTTCACTGGCCTGTGGGGGGTTTTTGTTTATGGTTCGACCACAAACAAAATGTTCATTAGAGGAGCACTGGTACTTAAGAATGTAGAGGTAACCTAGTAGTAAAATGGTAATTTGACCCAGATGGTATTATAAACACTCGTGGAGGACTAACTTCTTGTTATTGGTCAATATCTATGGACATAGTTGAATATAGTGGAGTGTACCCAAGATTAATCTCACATAGTTGAAGCTTCTATCTATAAGTCCATTAGGTCCCACTAATAGCTCATAAAGGTTATTGAGGTAATTAAAGTAATTTGTAATGTTCAAATTTACTAAGAGAAAGAATATGATGTATGGTGATACATTATAATATACAGTTTATATTTTAATTAAACTTGATAATATAAATTTTGAATTTGATTCAAAAATTAATTTAATGGGAGAATTAAATATTTGAAGGAGTTCAAATATTAAATTTAATATGAATAGAATTCATATTAAACTATAGGTTAAAATTAATACGCATTAGATGCACATTAAAATTATAGATAATATGAGAGAAAATAATTGAATGTGATTCAATTTTAAGTTTAAATTAAATATGTGATATTTAATTTAATGATTAATTAATTTGAGAATTAATTAATTATTTAATTAAATTATTAATTAAATTTAGTTTAATTAAATTAATAGGTTACGAGAGAGGAATGTATTAGAATATGATTCTAATACATATTTAATTAAATCTGAGATATTTAATTATTATTAATTAATTTGATTAATTAATAACTATTTGATTTATTTTAATAAATTAAGTTTTGATATAATTTATTTTTAAATCAAATAAATTTATTATTATTTAATTAAATAAATTAAATTTGATTTAATTTATTAATTAAATAAATAATAGTTTAGCATTATAGAATTGGTAGATTTTTCTATGTAGAAAATTCCCTCAAAGGATTCTACCTCCTCCTATCTCACTTGTTAGCATAGATACATTAGATCTATATTGAATAGATATAATCCTAGGATCATTCATGCTTAATTGTCAAGAATAACATATTGGATTCCATTGCAAAATTGACGGAAATTATAAGGTGGCTAAGTGAGATCTTTCTCTAGATAGGATTCAAGAAAGACTGAGTATTTATTGTTTTGGTATATTGGGGACCATAACCTTAAGGTCTTCTTATATACTAGTTCAATTAGGGTTCCCATTAAACCTAATTAACTAGGAGTGGACTTCTACCCATCAAGTCCATACAATCTAGGATCTTAATTAATTAGATCACATAATATGGCTCAATCTAATAAAATAATTCAATGTGATAAATTATTAATCCACATACATACCCCATACTTTAATTAAACATATTATTATTTAAATACATCTAACATCACTAGCCCAAGAAGAGTAGCAGTGAAATATTTTTGTGGTGTTAACTTGTTTTGCAGTAGAGGAATCAAGATCGTAGATCCAAAAAGTTGGTGAAACACTCCAGAGTCGTTAACGAAAGTATATGTTTCTAGATTTTATTTTTTCGGTTAATTTGTTATTAAAAATCTTTAAATGATTTGAAATTTTTTCTGCGTTTGGGATTTCTACACAACAATTGGTATCAGAGCCATGTCAAAATTTAATTAATGAAGTAAAATTTGCTTTTTTTTTTTTTTTATTTAAGGTGGGATCTCCATTATGAATGTTAGATTTTACTGCGAACTTATTTTGTTAATTGGCCTTAGAATTTACAATTTTCTATATGCAGCATTCAGGTAAGAGCCTACGTTTTGGGCATTTATTATGAAAAAATTAAGTCTTTTGTAGGCTCTTGCGTTTTGGGAATTTAAGTTGCAAATTAAGTATTCTGTAAGTCTGGGTCTACATTAGGTCATTTTCTATGAAGATCGGTGAAAATCGAGACCAATTTTGGCAAAAAAGGGGAGAAAACAGAGGTACACAGGCTGGAATTCGAAAAAAAATTGAAAAAAAATACGATAGACACAAGCATGATGCCAACATCACGCGTAACATAGAAGATGTTGATGTCAGCCATAGTTCAGTGGTCTAGTCAGTTCGATAGCGGTTCGGTTCAACATCTAGCGTGCGGTTTGTTGACTATTCAAGCAGTTCGTTGACTAGTTGACTAAGCTAGTGATTTTGACCGGTTCGAGCTATTTTTGACAGATTCGAGCATTTTTTCCGTCGGTTCAAGCGATTTTCAATCGGATCGAATAGTTTTGGCCCGATTCGAGTAGTTTTCGGCCGATTCAAGCAATTTTGGTTTGGTTCTGGAGCGGCTAAAGACTTTTTAGGATAAAATTTGTAAAATTAATGTAATTTTATTCTTTAATTTTATCGTAGGGACCAATTAGCCAGTTCATATGCTTTTTAAATGCTTTTTAGATGTCATTTAGATATAATTTCACCTTATTATAATAGTTATAATGTATGGGATAATGCATGATTATTTAATTCCATGATTTATTTAATATAATGATTATGTTAATTTGATGAAATTAATAAAGCATAAACCATATAATTACATAGGTTAAATATAAGCAGTTATATTTAATAGCCTGCTTTTGTATGATTTTCATGTTTAGCTTAATATAAGGAGTTATGTTAATTAAATATGAAAATCAAGATGCATTGAGCATTACATATCCATATATAATTGTTATATTATATTTATGCAATGTATTTTTTATGGTTTAATTATTTAATTAATTAGAATATGATTGTTAATTAATTTAAACTATAAAGAGCATGATTATAGGGCTAATCATTAAAATTTGAAAATAGTTTTAAAAAATTAATGATTAGAAACCATTAATCTATAATCAAGAATTGCGTGCAAATATGGGATCATATGATAAATTAATTAATTTTAATTTTTTAAAAATTAATTAGACCTAATATCATTTTAATTCTAATAGGATTAGAATTATTTCTTACTTAGTTTTAAAATAGTTTTAATGAACTAAGTAAGAAAACATTACTATGATTATAAGGGAAATCTACCGGTTAGATTGTGAAACCTGCATTCCTATTTTCCTATTTAAACTAATAACTAAGAGAATCTGACTAAGTATGAAACCCTGCGCTAAAGAAAAAACTCTCGATGTTGAATAAATGTTCTTCGAAAGTTGGAATTAAATTAAGTGCAAAGTTAACATGAAACCAGGCGATTGTTGCTAAACGCATAAAAATAATTAAGTCAAATCCAGTGTGAATTTGAGAGTTTGACTCTAGGATAAAGCTTGGAAAATAGCTAAGTATTAGATAATGCGTTGGCCTTGTGCTAAGTGTTGGTGTTGTGCCATGCATTGGCCATTAGAATTTGAGAGGTTATTTAGATATTGAAAAAGGCTGAAATATGACCGAGAGGAAAGGTTATGCGAGGACAAGCATGCGACAACCTAAGTTTGAGAGGTTAATAGAGCATGCGGTAGCCCCAAGTTGTGCAGACATAGGCGCAAGGTGCTGGAGATGCGTGCGCGGGTTGATCGTGTATACGACGATGCTACATGATGGATCCGGCGATGTTATGCGATAGTGTTACGTGGCGAGGCACCATCACATGCGATGGTGCTATGCGGCAACACTATGTGATGGTGCTATGCGGCAACACTACGAGATGGTGCTATGTGGCAAACTATGTGATGATGCTATGCGGCAACACTACGCGATGGTGCAATGTGGCAATGAGACAAACCATGGTGAACGGATGGTGAATTGTTTTTGCGTTGCTAGGGTTTGCGGTAATAAGGTTTATGTCATACATGCATTGGTCTTGAGCAAGAGACTAAGGGCGTCGACAAGCAACTAAGACATACATGTAATGGTCATGGGGATTCGTTAACAAAAGGCTAGGCTATGGTAAGTTATACCATGAGGCGTTGAGCTGAGACTCAACTTGACTCAGGGATTGACATGCATTGGAGATGTACTATATGCGTTGGGACATCTGAGGCTTGTGGATGAATAGGATAAGGCTTGAGTAAATAGTATATAGTGGAAGAAGGTTGGTCATAATCCTAGTCGAGCGCATAAGGCAAAGGTAAGCTATGCGGTAGAGGGCATGTGGCCAAGGGGGAAACCTTGCGGGCATCTAGCATATGCGACCAAGTTGCGTCAATGGGATACACAAGATAGGGTTGAATGAACGCATATGAAGTTTGATGGGTGCATATGAGATTGAATAAACGCAATCAAGGCCGTCATCCAGACATGTGGCCTACCAGGAGGAAATCTTAGGCCGTAAGCAAATAAGGTGGATGCACAAGAAGACATGCAAATTTAAGCATTAAGTACTGGCTAATGAACAGGAGAACACCTTATGTTGCGTTGATATGAAGGTTGTGTTGATAGTGTGAGGAAAACAATCAAGTTTCCCCGATCACATAATTGATGCGTTATTTTATTAAGTATGGAAAATAGATGATATGCGTTGTGCAGTCAAGTTTCCCCAGTGGAATTCAAGTGTAAACTCCCCTAAGTTTTCTGGTAAATTCAGGGTCGATCACAAGGACTTGTAGTTTGCGTTGATAGTTTTTTAATGAAAACTTTGCTGTAACCGGTAAATAAATAAGTTGTTGGTTGGTTTGATTATGTTGATTAAAAATAAATAAAATGAGATAGAGTTTGAAAGGAGTGGGTAAACTAGAAATGTGATGAATATGCGGTGAACGAGTTGAGAAAGGTTTCGGCTAACATTCCCTAGAATGCGTTCATACTTGCGATCATGCAACATGCATACAACAGTAAACCACCTCTCGGCGCGAATACCACGGCTTCTAAAGGTAAAATGCATGCGATAAGTATGCGATAAGTCTACAGGGTTTACACATAAATCTCTATTCCTATTTATGCGATGACAAGATGACATCCACACAAATATGCGACCACATAATATCATTTCTATTCCTAGGATGCATGCGATGCAAATTAACAAACAGAGCTTATCTCTAAGTCCCTATCTCCTTCTTATGCCGATCTAATCTTGCTCTCTCGAGTCTAGATTCTAACCTAGCTCTCTCGAGTCATTAGGTTCTTTCTTTAGACTTTCTCTCGAGTAGCTCTAAAGGGGTGTTGGGCACAACATAATAAAGACAATCGCAAGCAGTGAACTTCCTAGGTCATGTTAGTCTAGTTCTTCTCAACCCATTCAACTAACTTAGCTACTCATGCGTATTATGAGAGTGAGCAGATGTAGAAATAGAACTTCCATTGAATAAATATAAAGATGAAATACAAATATCAATGCAAGTAAAGTAAAGAGCCTGGTAGCAATTTCTTGCTACCAGGCGATTACATTGTTTCTACTCGTGCTCTAAAGATATTTCTCGCTTTCGCGAGAGTCAGCCCGCTCTCCGCCCTTACGCCCGATTGTTCTCTCTCGAGTTACCATGGGAGTCCTCCAGCGTCACCGCTCTTCTCTTGCTCCACCTTAAAATTGAAAAGAAAACTATAGACAAAGGTGTGAACTAAAAATGGTGAACTAATCAACTGCTTAACCCTTCTATGAAGAATGCACTTTGTATTCATAGGGTATCAAAAGGTGAAAGGCGGTTTCTCATTCCTAGTTGTACAGATGGGACAACTTTAATTCCTGAATGACGCGCCGACTAATTATCATCGATAAAGTCTGAAGGTACTTCGTGACTATTATCGGCTGTCAAATTAATGTGGATCCGATTGTCATCAGCTTTCTGTCCCATCACTCTTAATTGTCCTTTCACCAGATGCGCCCACCATGTTGCGCTGACCAAGCTGCGGCGATTCTTCTCAGGCGAATATTTGCGAACACGATTAACGCAAGGTCTTGCGGTAAAGTTTCGCTCGACCAATGTTTTCCTATGATCGCAATCTTTGCAATGCGTTAACGCATATTCTGCACAAAAAATACAAAAATCAATAGTTCCAATGCGGTGACGCACGCGACTGCAATATTATAGATTTTATGCTATCCAACATTGTTTAAGAACCTAACACTATGATACCATGCATTTCTGCCCGTTATCACACCCCCAAATTTAAACAATGCTCGTCCTCAAGCATAACCTAAAGATTACTTTAGCAAGTCCACCACAAAGTTCTTTTCCTAGATTTCTCAAGGATACTTCATTCAAATCCTATATACTAGAATTTTCTTAAGTCTTATTCAAGTCTACTCTTAAAATATTTAAGACCTAGGGATTGCAAGTTTAACTTTCAAAAGGACTTTACTAAATTTCGGAACATCGCATGATTTATTTCAAAAAGAAAAATTTCTACCGGGGTGACAAAAGATTTATCCTTGCATAAAATTTTCTTTATTGCTATTATTTTCTGACCTTGCACTGATCCAAGTACCTTACCTTCGTTTTGGCTTGCCTCCACATGTGTCATGCGGACATCCAACTACGAGCAACGTACTCTTTCTCAGACTAAACTTATACCGATTTGGCATTGGAGTTGCGGTCATTGATTTATGCGTTGATCCTGGTAACTTACTTTCATTTTGGCTTGCCCCCACGTATGTCATGCGGACTTCTAACTACGGGTAAGTGCCTTCCACAACTTAATTCTTATCAACATGGGTTTCCCCTTTGCGTTGACAGTGGAGTTAGTATTCTAAAAAAATTGTTTTTTTTTTTTTTTTTGTAGAAGATAGCAAGGTCGAAAATAAATACCTCACCCCCAAATTTAAAATGCGGCAATGTCTCCATTTCCAAAAAGATTAAAATGAGTTATGTGATGTTCTAGAATGTGTTGTAAAGAGAGTTTGAAAGAAAGCTAACAAACCCCTAACTTCTAGAAATATTTCATGAGGTGACTATCTTAATTTTAAGTTGATTCTAATATTATGAAAGAAATAGAAGCATATTTGTCATCATTGAAATATTACTTGGAAAAGAAAAAGAATGCAATAAATTACTAAATTTATCTACTTGTTAGATGATTACGGTAATAAAAAAGGATGCGGTGATAAAACTTTGAAAAGAGAAATGCAGCGTGATAGCGCAAAATTTGAAATAAAGATAAAGAAGAGTATACCCCCAAATTTTGTGCTGTCGCCTGCATTGTATTGACGCATTCATCCTTGCGGCGATCTCTCTTCTTTGAGTTGCGATGATGGAATAAGATGAGTGCTTCTTCACGTAACATCTCCGCAATCTAGTGCCTCGATCGTTGTAAGAAAAAACAAAGAGAGGGTCAAATTATTTTAAACAAAAGAAAATCATTCATGCATTCGTTTTTGTAATCGATAGTGATGGTAACTAAGGATAAATCAGAATTGAAAAGATAAAAGTAAGAATTCCGAATGATGGAGAAAGGTTGAAGAATCGAAATTTCCAAAACTTATGTCCCTGATAAGTTGCGATCATTTGATAACACAGGGACCACTTATTTTTGGCTGGCTTGCTTACGTCCAAGGTGGCTTTTCTCTCTTTTTCTTTGCCTTCAAGGGTCTTTACTGCCTTAGAGCTTTTTCCCATGAATCCTCAATACAATTTCCCCCTTGCGTACATCAATTTGAGCGTAACCGGTTGAAAGGAATGGTCGTCCCAATATGATGGGCGCATCTTCATCTGCTTTATAATCCAAAATGAGGATGTCTGCCGGCAAGATGAATTTATCAATTGAGATTGTGGCATTTTTCAACTCTCTTTCGGGATGTATTCGAGATCTGCCCGCGAGCAAGAGAGTTTCATTTGTAGGCATAAGTGGGCCGACATTCAATTGTTTAAAGATTGATGGCGGAATTATGTTTATACTTGCCCCAAGATCGCATAGCGCCTGGCCACTGAAGGTCCCTCCTATAGAGCATGGGATCGTGAAGATTCCAGGGTTGCCCATTTTAGGTGGGATCATAGCATTTTATGCGGCAGTCACTATTGCCATATTTTCTTCCTCACTTTATTCCTTTTTCAATCTTTGCGGAGTCATTGGTGGTCGAGCTTCCTCGGGTTTAAGATCCAGAGGCAGAAAAGTGAATGCAAATTCAGGGTCTATTTTCTCGAGCGTCTCCAAACTGTAGGTTAGCGGAACTTCAGTTATTATCGCATTCAAGTTAGTCGCAATGCGCTTCTCCCTCACTTCCGCAGTCGTGTTATCATTTAGCGAGGAAACTGCTAAGCATTGTTCCTTTCCATTACCCCCAACATTGCGAGGGAGCTCAGTTGAGCTCGACAACGCCCCTTGTGGTCGACTTTTTAGCTCACTCGCAATCTAGCCCATTTGCAATTCAGGATTGCCGATGGACACGGCCTGACCTTGAAGTACCATCTCATTTTTCTCTATATATTGCTTCAGTAGGCCCTTTAAAGAAGAGAATTGCGATGGTTGTTATGAGCTGCTTGCTTGATTTTGCCATGGACTGTTGTTGCGTTGAAAGAATCCTGGTGGCCCTTCTTTCTGTGCCATAGTTTGAAAATTTTGTTGTTGATTCTTTCAAGCAAAATTGGGGTGAGTTCTCCACCGGGGGTTGTAGGTATTGGAAAAGTGATTATCTCTCATGAAGCATACTGACTATGGATTTGTTGGGCATTCTTCCATCAGGTGAGCATTACCGTAAAGGACACAACTTGCGTTCATCTGTGTAATTGCGCTAACCTGCTCCTTCTTCGCTTCCGTATTATTAATTGTGATGCCTTGTATTAAACTCATCATCATAGTCAGTTGATTCTGTAGGGATGCGATGGCCCCATTGTTTGTGTTATTTTCCTTGATTCTTGATCTCTGATTGCTTTCCCGCCAATCTTTATGATTTTTGGAAATGTGATCAAGTATTCTTTTAGCCTCCTTATATGTTTTGTGGAGCAGACCACCAACAACTGCTGCATTGGCAGCGGTCTACGAAGAGGGATTCAATCCTTGGTAGAAAATCTCCATTTGCAAGCAGTTTGGTAAGCCATTGTATGGATAGTCTCTTACCAACCGCTTGAACCTCGCCCAAGCATGGCTGAGCAATTCGTCATCTTCTTGTTCAAAATTGGTTTTCAATTTTCTTCTCCTAGCATTCTCAGTTGGTGGAAAGTACTTTTCATAAACTTTTCCACCACCTGTTCGCATGAAGTTATCTCCCTCGATTCGAAAAAGTATGCCCAATTCCTCGTCTGGTTACACAAAGAAAAGGGAAACATCGTTAGTCTAACTTCCTCGGTTGAGATATTTGGGAACATAAAAGTGTTGCAGATTTCTATGAAGCTCCGAAGGTGGGCGTGTGGGTCTTTGCCACGCCTTCCTCCAAACTGGCTAACAGCCTAGATCATCTGCAACATTATCGACTTTATTTCAAACCTTGATCCATCTAACGTCGGCCTCATGATTCCTGGAGAGAAATCATATAGGTTTGGTGACACATAGTCCCGGATAGGTTTATTGCATTCATTCGCTAGAAGGATGGGGTTGGCCATTATATTATTCGCATTAGCGGCCGTTCCTGCCGGTTGCTCCGCCATTCTTGGTGTTTTTTCTTGTCGTTATTGGCGGTCTCTCAATCTTCTCCTAAAAGTCCTCTCAATCTTCGGGTCGTAATTTGTTAGAGATTGAGAGTCCTGCAAAGAAATCAACAAAAACTACCGTTAACAAATTACTTTGCCGAAGTCCCCAACAACGACGCCAAAAACTTGATGCGTTATTTTATTAAGTGTGAAAAATGGATGATATGCGTTGATGGAATTGCGTTCTGCACTCAAGTTTCCCCAGCGGAATTCAAGTATAAACTCCCCTGAGTTTCCTGGTAAGTCCAGGGTCGATCACAGGGACTTGTGAAAATAGTTTGCGTTAATAGTTTTTAAATGAAAACTTTGCGGTAACCGATAAATAAATAAGTTGTTGGTTGGTTTGATTACGTTGATTGAAAATAAATAAAATGCGGCGGAGTTTGAAAGGAGTGGGTAAACTAGAAATGTGATGAATATGCGGTGAATGAAGGTTTCGACTAACACTCCCTAGAATGCGTTCATACTTGCGATCATGCAATATGCATACAACAGTAAACCACCTCTCGGCACGAATACCACGGCTTTTATAAAATGCATGCGATAATTATGTGATAAGTCTATAGGGTTTACACATAAACCTCTATTCCTATTTATGCGATGACAAGATGACATCCACACAAATATGCGACCACATAATATCATTTCTATTCCTAGGATGCATGAGATGCAAGTTGACAAACAGAGCTTATCTCTAAGTCCCTATCTCTTTCTTATGCCGATCTAATCTTACTCTCTCGAGTCTAGATTCTAACCTAGCTCTCTCGAGTCATTAGGTTCTTTCTTTAGATTCTCTCTCGAGTAGCTCTAAAGGGGTGTTGGGCACAACATAACACAAGACAATCGCAAACAGTGAACTTCCTAGGTCATGTTAGCCTAGTTCTTCTCAACCCATTCAACTAACTTAGCTACTCATGCGTATTATGAGAGTGAACAGATGTAGAAATAGAACTTTCATTGAATAAATATGAACATGAAGTACAAATATCAATGCAAGTAAAGTAAAGAGCCTGGTAGCAATTTCTTGCTACCAGGCGATTACATTGTTTCTACTCGTGCTCTAAAGATATTTCTCGCTTTTGTGAGAGTCGGCCCACTCTTCGCCCTTACGCCCCAATGTTCTCTCTCGAGTTGCCCTGGGAGATCTCTAGCATCACCGCTCTTCTCTTGCTCCGCCTTAAAATTGAAAAGAAAACTATAGACAAAGGCATGAACTAAAAATGGTGAACTAATCAACTGCTTAACCTTTCTCTGAAGAATGCACTTGGTATTTATAGGGTATCAAAAGGTGAAAGGCGGCTTCTCTTTCCTAGTTGTACAGATGGGACAACTTTAATTCCTGAATGATGCGCCGACTAATTATCATTGATAAAGTCTGAAAGTACTTCGTGACCGTTATCGGTTGTCAACTTAATGTGGATCCGACTGTCATCAGCTTTCTGTCCCATCACTCTTAATTGTCCTTTCACCAGATGCGCCCACCATGTTGCGCTGACTAAGTTGCGGCGATTCTTCTCGGGCGAATATTTACGAACGCAATTAACGCAAGGTCTTGCGGTAAAGTTTCGCTCGATCAATGTATTCCTATGATCGCAATCTCTGCAATGCGTTAACGCATATTTTGCACAAAAAATACAAAAATCAATAGTTCCAATGTGCTGACGCACGCGACTGCAATATTATAGATTTTATGCTTAATGGATGCAATTTAACATATTCTATCAACGCAATCCAACATTATTTAAGAACTTAGCACTATGATAACATGCATTTCTGCCTGTTATCAATAATATCATTCCCATCTCTAGGATGCATGCGATGCAGGTTGACAAATAAAGCTTATCTCTAAGTTCCTATCGCCTGTTTATGCAGTTCTAATCTTGCTCTCTCAAGTCCAGATTCTATCCTAGCTCTCTCGAGTCATTAGGTTCTTTCTTTAGACTCTCTTTCGAGTAACTCTAAAGGGTATTTTGCACAGCATAAAACAAGACAATCACAAGCAATGAACTTCCTAGGTCATGTTAGCTTAGTTCTTCTTAACCCGTTCGACTAGTTTAGCTACTCATGCGTGCTAAGAGAGTGAACAGATGTAGAAATAGAACTTCCATTATATAAATATAAAGATGAAGTACAAAATAACAATGCAAGTGTAGAATAAAGGTCCTGATAGCAATCTCTTGTTGCCCAGGCATTTACACTGTTTTTCTACTCGTGCTTAAAAGATAATCTCACTTTTGCGAGAGTCGGCCCACTCTCTGCTTCTATGCGCCAAGGTTCTCTCTCGAGTTGCCTTGAGCAATCTCTAGCGTCACCACTCTTATCTTGCTCCGCCTTAAAATGAAAGGAAGCCTATGAACAGACTCGTGAACGTGTGGAACTAAAAATAGCTGAACCCCTTTTCTGAAGGCTGCCCTTGGTATTCACAGAATATCCAGGGTGAAATGCGGCTTCTCTCTCATGATTGTACAGATGGGACAACTTTAATTCCTAACTGATGCACCGAATATTTGTCACCGAAAAGCTGAATGTACTTGTGATCGTGATCGGCTGTCAACTTAATTCGGATTCGACTGTCATCAACTTTCTGTCCCATCGCGATTAATTAGCCTTTCATCTAGATGCGCCCACCATGTTGCACTGACCAAGTTGTGGCAATCCTTCTCCAGCAAATGTTTGCAAGCACAATCATCGCAATGCAGTGAAGTTGCGCTCAACCAATGATTTCCTATGATCGCAATTCTTGCCTCGTGTCAACGCATAATCTGCATAAAAGCACAAAAATCAATTGTTCCAATGCGTTGAATGCATGCGACCGCAATATTATGAATGTGATGCTTTTTGGACATAATTTAACATGTTTTATCAATGCAATCCAACATTGTTTACGAACTTAGCACTATGATAACGTGCATTTTTGCCCGTTATCACACCCCCAAATGTAAACAATGTTTGTCCTCAAGCATAAGCTAAAGATTTCTTTTAGCAAATCGACCGCAATGTTCTTTTCCTAGATTTCTCAAGGATACTTCATTCATCTCTTATACACCAAAATTTCCTTAAGTCTTACTCAAGTCTCTTCTTAAAATATTTCTAAGACCTAGGAACTGTAAGCTTAACCTTCAAAGGGATTTTACTAATTTCCGGAATATCGCATGATTTATTTCAAAAAGAAAATTTTCCACCGGGGTGTCAAATGATTTTATCCTTGTATATTTCTTGACATTATTATTTTTTTCTGACCTTGTACTGATCCAAGTGCCTTTCCTTCGTTTTGGCTTGCCCTCACGTGTGTCATGCGGATATCCAACTACGAGCAATGCACTCTTTTTCAGACTAAACTCATACCTACTTGGCAGCGGAGTTGCGGTCATTTATTTATGCGTTGATTCTGGTGACTTACTTTCGTTTTGGCTTGCCCCCACATGTGTCATCCGAACATCCAACTACGGATAAGTGCCTTTCATAACTTAACTCTTATCAACATGGATTTTCCATTGCGTTGACAGTGGAGTTGTTTTATTTTATTTTTTTCAAAATAGCAAGGTCGAAAATAAATACCTCACCCTTAAATTTAAAATGCGGCAATGTCCTTATTGCCAAAAGATTGAGATAAGTCATGCGATATTCTTAGAAAGCTTCGTAAAGAGAGTTTGAAAGAAAGCTAGCAAACTCCTAACTTCTAGAAACATTTTATGAGATGACTATCTTAAGATTAAGTTGACTCTAGTATGTACGAAAGAAATAAAGGCATGTTTTTCATCATTGAAATCATACTTGGCAAAGAGACAATATGCGGCGATTTACTAAATTTATCCATGTAAAATGTTTGTGGTAATAAAAGAGGATGCGGTGATAAAACCTTTAAAAACTTACATGCGATGCGATAGTGCGAAATTTGAAATAGAGATAAGGAAGAATACACCCCCAAATTTGCACTGTCGCCCGTTTTGTGTATTAACGCATCCATCTTTGTGGCGATCTGTCTTCTTTGGATTGCGGTGATGGAGTAAGATAAGTGGCTTCTTCGTGTAACATCTCCGCAATCCAGCGCCTCGATCGTTGCAAGAAAAATAGAGAGAGGGTCAAATTATTTTAAACAAAACAAAATTTGTTATCGCAATCTCCATTTTTTTTAGAAATAGAATAAGGATAGATAAAGACTGAAAAGATATAGTTAAAATTCCGAATAGTAGAGAAGAATTGAAGAATTGATGCTTCCCAAAACTTGCGTCCCTGATAGATTGCGATCGTTTGATAACGCAAGGACCACCTACTTCCTTCTTTATTCAAAGTTCTTTAGTTCTACGGAGTCGACTTGGCGATGCCAACCTTCTCCATAATATGCCTTTACTTGCTGCCCATTAACTTTGAATATGTTGGTTCCGTCATCATTTGATAATTCAACCGCGCCATGCGGAAATACTTGTCTAATTATGAATGGTCCAGACCAGCGTGACTTTAGCTTTCCCGGGAAGAGCCGCAGATGTGAGTTGAAGAGTAAGACCTTTTGCCCGACTTGGAGGTTCTTACTGCATATGCGTTTTTCGTGTCAGCACTTGGTGCGCTCTTTGTAAATCTTTGCATTTTCATATGCGTTAATCCTCCATTCTTCTAGCTCGACTAGTTTCATTTTTCGCGCTTCTCCTGCTTTATTCAAATCAAAGTTCAACTTCCTTACTGCCCACAATGCCTTATATTCCAGCTCCAGAGGGAAATGACACGCATTACCAAATACCAACACATATGGGGACATACCTATTGTTGTTTTAAATGCAGTTCGGTATGCCCACAACGCATCGTCAAGCCTCGTTGCTCAGTATTTTCGTGAAGGCCTTACTACCTTTTCAAGTATTAGCTTAATTTTTCAATTGGATACTTCGGCCTGACCATTCATCTACGGATGGTATGCGGTGGCCACTTTGTGGAGAATGTTGTATTTGCGCAGCAGCTCCTTGATATTATGATTAACAAAGTGAGAACCCTCATCACTTATGATGGTACGAGGAGTGCCACAACGAGTGAAAATATGTTTCTTCAGGAATTGGGAGACTACCGCTGCATCGCTTGCGATGCTTGTTATTGCCTCTACCCACTTGGATACATAATCGACGGCTAACAAAATGTAATGTTTACCATTCGAAGGCGGGAATGGTCCCATGAAATCAATTCCCCATACATCGAACAATTCAAGCTCCAAGATAGTGTTCATTGGCATTGCATGTTTCCATGAAATGTTACCAGTGAGTTGGGACAGATCGCATTTCATGGCGTAGTCAGCTACATCCTTGAACAGTGTAGGCCAAAAGAATCCACTTTGTAAAACTTTGACTGTGGTGCACTGTCCTCCAAAGTTCCCACCATATGGTGACTCATGAAATTGAGATAATCTGTGGATTTGAGCAGCATTTGGTATGCATAATCAAAAAATCTGGTCTGCCCCTTTTTTATACAGATTCGGCTCATCCCAATAATAATGTCTGCATTCATTTTTTAGCTTCTTCTGTTGGTGATAGGTGTATTCTTTAGGAAATTGCTCGCAAACCAGATAATTGACTATGTCTGCATACTACTTTAATATGGAACAGCTGCTCATCCGAGAACACCGCACTCATCTCAGACTCATTGCGGTCAACCTTAGGATTTTCCAGTCTAGACAAGTGATCTGCAACTTGGTTCTCCGTCCCCTTTCGATCAATTATTTCTATCAAATTCTTGAAGAAGGAGAACCCATCTGATCAACCTCGGCTTTGCGTCCTTCTTTGTCATTAAGTGCTTTATTTTCGAATGATCAGTATGGATGAGTACCTTTGTTCCCAACAGATATGCCCGAAATTTTTCCAACGCAAAACTTACCGCCAGAAGCTCTTTCTCTATGATGGTATAATTTGTCTAAGCAGGGTTTAATGTTTTACTCGCATATGCGATGGGATGCAAGATTGCTTTTCTCTTTTGCACTAAAGCTGCTCTCATCGCATACCCACTTGCGTCGCAAATTATTTCAAAAGGCAGTGTCCAATCAGGTGCAATCAACATGTGTGCGGTAATCAGCGCATTCTTCAAAACTCTAAATGCGTTGAGGCAGTTGTTGTAAAACTCAAATTTTCTGTCAACCTCTAGCAACGCACTCAGTGGTTGTGCTATTTTCGAAAAATCTTTGACAAAGCGTCTGTAGAATCTAGTGTGCCCCAAGAAGCTTCGTACAACCTTCATGCTTGTTGGAGGTGGAAAATTTTCAATTGCTTCGATTTTTGCTTTGTCCACCTCCAACCCATCCTAGGAAACATTGTGTCCCAACACTATACCTTCCTTCACCATAAAATGACATTTTTCCCAATTGAACACCACTCTTCGCATCTCTTCAGTATCATCTCCAAGTTGGCTAGACAGACTTCATAAGTGTTCCCATAAATAAAGAAGTCGTCCATAAAGATTTCGACAGAGTCCTCGAGATAATCCGAAAAGATGGCCATTATACACCTTTGGAACATGTTTGGCGCATTGCAGAGGCCAAACGGCATGCGGCGAAAAGCGAAGGTCCCATATGGGTAGGTGAATGTGGTAATATCTTGGTCTTCTGAAGCTATCATAATTTGGTTGTACCCGGCATAACCATCCAGAAAGCAGTAAAAGTCATTTCCTGCTAGTCGATCTAGCATTTGATCAATGAATGGCAGAGGAAAATGATCTTTCTTTATGGTCGCATTTAGCTTGCGTAGTCCATGCAAATGTGTCATCCAGTGATGGTCCTTTGCGGTATTAATTCATTATTTTCAATCGGGACTACCGTCATGCTGCCCTTATTCGACACACACTGCATGGGGCTGATCCACGTGCTATTTGCTATACAATATATGATGCCCACATCTAACCATTTTATAATCTTCTTCTTGACGACCTCTTTCATCGCAGGGTTGAGTCTGCGTTGATGTTCGATCGTTGCTTTGTGGTCCTCTTCAAGACGAATGCGGTACATACGGTACACTGGGCTGATTCCTCAAATGTCGGCGAGCGTCTAGCCAATTGCTCGTACATGCTTCCTTAGAATCCTCATCAACGCATTCTCTTGGACTTCATTAAGCTCAAAGGAAATAATAATAGGCAGCTTCTCATTCTGCCCCAAAAATGCATACTTTAAATGGGTCGGTAGGGTCTTTAATTCTAGTGTTGATGGTTCTACTAGGGATGGTTGCTTGTTTTTCTTTCTTCTTTTTCTGTTGGCCCTTCTTCTTGCTTTGCGACCATTTCTTCTTTCTTTTTTGTTTTTGTCATGATCGCATTACAGGCAGCAACGGATGCGCTGGCATCCTCTTTTTCATTCTCTTCATCAAACTTTTCTTCTTCAATCACATTTTGGTCATTATCTGAATCATGCAGGTCTTCTTCATCTGGAAACTTCATGGCACGAATTATATTGAACTTGAGCTTCTGTCATTGATGCTTAAAGTGATCTCTCCTTTATATACATCAATATGAGTGCAACCTGTTGATAAAAATGGTCGCCCTAGAATGTTGGGCACATCTTTGTCGGCCTCGTAGTCCAATATGATGAAGTCGGCTGGTAGGATAAATTTGTCAATGGTTTGAGCACGTCCTTCACCTTTCTCTCTGGATGAACCAGAGATCTATCAGCCAGTTGGAGAGTCACGGTTGTGGGCACAAGTTTCCCTACATTCAGCTGCCTAAAGATTGACAGAGGCATCAAATTTATGCTGGCTCACAGGTCACATAAAGCTTGCCCGATGTACAGTCCTCCTATGGAGCATGGTATAGTAAAGCTCCCAGAATCGATCATCTTCGGTGGAATTATTGATTTTGAACTTTGCGTTAACGCCACCGTGGCAAATTAACCAGCTCCCCTCTTCTTAGTTACCATATCCTTTAGAAACTTTGCGTAGGCAAGCATCTCCTCAATCGCTTCATTGAAAGGAATGTTAATATGTAATTGCTTTAACATAGATAAGAAGCGTTGGTACTGTACCTCTTCGTTCTTTTTCTTCCTTAGTCTCTGTGGGAAAGAGGATAACTGCACTTTCACAATTCCCATCTTAGTTGGCTTTGAGGTCGACGCAACCTCTGGTTCTACTACTTCTTTTTCTCTATCTTCTTCTTGCGTCACTGCAACTTCAGGTTCTGCCGCAATGGGAGCTGTCCGACTAAGCTCCTTCTTTTCTCCTTCCACAGTCTTCCCACTTCGCAATGTCACAACCTGACATTGCTCTTTACCTGATCCCCCCGGGTTGCGTGGGAGTTCTTGAACTCGGCAGAGCCCCTTGCAATCTGCTCTTCAACTCACTCGCAATCTGGCCCATCTGTAATTATAGGTTGCATATGGACGTAGCCTGACTTTGAAGCACGGTTTCTTTTTCTCTATGTATTGCTTCAATAGGCTTTCCAAGGAAGAGGATTGCGGTGGTTGTGAGCTACTTGTTTGATTGTTTGTCTGACCGTTGTTTTGTGGGAAGAATCCTAATGGCCCTTCTTTCTGTGCCACAGGTTGGAAATTCTATTACGTGAGAATGAAACCTGCATTCCTATTTTCCTGTTGAATAATAACTAAGAGAATCTGACTAAGTATGAAACCCTGGGCTAAAAAGGAAAAACTCTCGATGTTGAATAAATGTTTTTCGAAAGTTGGAATTAAATTAAGTGCAAAGTTAACACGGAACCAGGCGATTGTTGCTAAACGCATAAAAATAATTGAGTCAAATCCAGTGTGATTTGAGAGCTTGACTCTTGGATAAAGCTTGGAAAATAGCTAAGTATTAGACAATGCATTGGCCTTGTGCTAAGCGTTGGTGTTGTGCCATGCATTGGCCATTAGAATTGTAGAGGTTATTTAGGTATTGAAAGAGGCTGATGTATGGCTGAGAGGAAAGGCTATGTGGGGACAAGCATGCGGTAGCCTAAGTTTGAGAGGTTAGTAGAGCATGCGGTAGCCTCAAGTTGTGCGGACATAGGCGCAAGGTGCTGGAGATGCGTACGCGGGTTGATCATGTATGCGGTGATGCTACACGATGGATGCGACGATGCTATGAAATGGTGTTACCCGGCAACACCATGTGATGGTGCTATGCAGCAACACCATACGATGGTGCTATGCGGCAACACCATGCGATGGTGCTATGCGGCAACACCATGCGATGGTGCTATGCGGCAACACCAGGCGATGGTGCTATGCGGAAACACTACGCGATGGTGCAATGCGGCAATGAGACAAACCATGGTGAATTGTCTTTGCGTTGCTAGGGTTTGGGGTAATAAGGTTTAAGAGAATGGTTGCATTGGTCTTGAGCATGAGACTAAGGGCGTCGACAAGCAACTAAGACATACATGCGATGGTCATAGGGAATGCGTTAACAAGAGGCTAGGCGATGGTAAGTAATACCATGAGGTGTTGAGTTGAGACTCAGCTTGACTCAGGGATTGACATGCGTTGGGGATGTACTATATACGGTTGACATCCGAGGCTTGTAGATGCATAGGACAAGGCTTGAGTAAATAGTATATGGTGGAAGAAGGCTAGTCATAATCCTAATCGAGCGCATAAGGCAAAGGTAAGCTATGCGGTAGACGGCATGCGACCAAGGGGGAAACCTTGCGAGCATCTAGTATATGCGACCAAGTTGCGTCAATGGGATACACAAGGTAGGGTTGGATGAATGCATATGAAGTTAGATGGGTTCATATGAGATTGAATAAACGCAATCAAGGTTGTCATCCGGACATATGGCCTATCGGGAGGAAATCTTAGGCCGTAAGCAAATAAGGTGGATGCACGAGAAGACATGTAAATTTAAGCACTAAGTGCTGGCTAAGGAAGAGAAGGACACCTTAGGTTGCATTGATATGAAGATTGCGTTGATAGTGTGAGTAAAAGACACATCAAACAGGAGGTGGAAGAGGCTGGGCGTTGGCAGAAGATGAGGAATACACCTGGATGTGATCAATGGAGAAGGTGTCGGGTAAAAGAGAAGGATGAGATACCTACAAAAAGGGCAGAACGCCTCATTTTAACCCACAAACCATTTAAGACCATAAAAACTACAAAGGAAAGAGAGAGTTAGAGATATTCGTACATTGAACGAGGGAAGAAGGGCATTGATCGGGCGGAGGTATGAGTAGAGGTGCCGAAGTAAGCTGGGTGTATGGACAGACGCCTAGGCTAAATTCAAACGAGAAGTTATTCTGGACCAATCGTGCAAATCAGGTGATTTTTTGACCAAAAGTTTCTAAATTAAATGTAGATTCAGTGTGAGGGCTGCTTTAACAAAATTCTAAATCTAAGCCTATCAAATTCAAGGAAAACCAAGATATGCTCACCAGTGGGGAAGCAGTCGGGCCAGGGGGAGTAAACTTGAGACTCTAAACTTTCGCCAAGGAGTTTCAAGGCAAAACTTTAAGGTAATTTGGTTAATACATTTTCACACATTTTTTAAGAAGGAAATGTCTTGAGATAAGGCCCGAAAGAGTGAGTAATCTAAGCTTAAATTTAAATCTGAAATAGGGTCTAGCGAAGGAACAAATGAAACCGGGTGAACTAGGAAGAAAGATCTCAGTGGGTTATTGTGAGTGGTTTCTGCTTTTACTCTTAAAGCATATTTAGAATTAATATGTTGTAAGTTATAATATGAGGTGAATATGACGTTGGGATGGTCAGGGGGTCTGTGAACCTAGAACCTGAGCCCAAAATAAATCCTTACAGGATAGTCAGGGGACCAGAGAGTCTAGTTCCTAAGCCTGTGGGAAGGAAACACCTTGAATGGGATGGTCAGAGGGCCGACGGGCCTAGCTTCTGAGCTCATGTAAAGGGAAACTGTGTGCACATAGGTTGATATTTTTAGATATGAAATGTTAACTATTTACTGTGTGTGTAGGTAGATTTGTGAAAAGCTTCATGGTATGATGGAGGCGCAGACTTAGTTCCTGAGGTTGAACCTTTATGGAACTTTTTGGATGATGAAGCAACATTTGCCTCACCAACCTTCTTTTCTTGCTTTTCAACAAAGATTGGAAAGTCTGCAACTCATAGAGTAGAGTTGTAAGGTTGTAATTAACCTTGTTCAGAAGAGCATTGCTCACGAAATGAAGGAAGCTTTCTAGTAACGATTCCAGAATTATGCTAACTTGGTTGGCCTCATCGATGCTCGACCCATTCATCTCCGCCATGATGAAATGGACTATCATATTCAGAACATGTTCACGAACAGATGTTCCCTCCTTCATCTTGGAGTTGAAGATGATCTTAAGAGCGTCGTGCCTGAATTGTATGGATGGTTGTTTGAACATTCCCTTCAAGGACTCCATGATCTCGCGTGCAATGATCATGGGCTCATGCATCTTGACCAAAACATTGTGAAGGTTGGCCAAGACATATGCTCAGGACTTTTCGTTCGCTCGTGTCCAACGCTCGTACGCCTCTTGAACATTTTGAGCGGCGTTGGGAGGTGGAATATGAGGACAATCCTCCATAAGGACGAACCCTAAGTCATCGATGATTAGCATCGTGTTAATGGTATTCTTCCAACTAGCATAATTCTCGCCCGTTAGTTTATCAGTGGCTAAAAGTGAAAGGGTAGCGGTAGTCATAATTATAAAGTTGCTGAAAAAAGAACAAACTTAATGAGTCTACTTACCTTACGACTTTTAACACCATTTAAGTTTTAGCAAAATAGTTCTATTGTGCCCTAAGTGACATCTATTTTGTAATGATGCTCCAGTGAGGCAAGATAAAAGTCATCGTAGGGTCATCAAGTACCCTTTCACTGGAAGAGACAATCCCAATCATTAGATAGAAACAACTCCTTGTAACTGAATCTAACAGTCACCATTGTTTGGTCCAGAATTTGTCAACATCCTTAACAATTATGTGTAAGTGTAACCTCTCATTTTAGGCCCTAGAGTCCCGCCCTAATGCGCCCATCGTAGGAAAAAAGCATATTAGACAAGAGACTAAAACAACCCTATCCATTTATGGAGATCAGATAAAGAGTTGTGCAAATACAACCATCCTTTAGGGGGACACTCCCAGGGTACCTCGAGGCGATGCACGAAAACTTTATCCAACCTAATGAGAGAGACCAAGGGATATGTTGTCACACGTCCCGCTCCCACTTACTTTGAACATTCTCTCCATTCACCTTGGTATTGACCTACCCAAATGCCATCCTTTAGGATCCCACGGTGCCTCGAGGCCGATGATAGATCTCATGGTGTGAACTTTTTAAGGAGAAACGTGTAGAAGTAAAGTGAAGTATCATATATCCCAATTACCTCCCACTAAATGTTTTACCTAAGGATTCATTAACTTAGAAAATTCAGTTACTGATTTTAACTAAGTGGATGTTTAATTTGCTCAAAAGAAACACTTACTTTTCATGATTAAACAAGTTTGATTCAAGTCTTATTAAACACTTAAACAAACTATCATCAAATTTGCATGCGTGTAACAAATCTATCTAATTCACCTTTCCAGGTAGGTTCTCAGATAAAGGTGCGACATTTTCATCAACTTAAGTACCCTAGCCTAGCCAGAACAACCTTAGCCAAAAGGTCCCTTATAGATAGATTTGGTACATATTTAATCTTTTATTAGTCAATTTAATCCTATTAAACCAAATTAAAAGATTAAACTTAGGTTTCTAATCTTATTAGAACCGTGAACTTAAGTCTATCTCAATCAAATTTTAAAACTCTTTTATAAGAAGATTAAAGCTTAAGTTTGCATGCATCTCTTTCTTATTGATTTTAATTCTAATTTCATTAATTATAACATTTATAAAGAATGAAACAATTAAAACAAACCACATTGCTAAGCTAGATATTCACAAGGTATTTTTAACTTTTATAAATAAACCTAAGTGTCATGCTTCATGCCATGTTCATTCATTACTAATATATAAATTTTATATAACAAGTAATGAACTAAGCATGCGAACATACATCCTTATATTATAACATTTATAATAAAGATGATGCATGGATATGCTTTGATGCATGCATTTATTATAACTCTTATATTATATAATGCATGAGCATGCTTAAAAGTAATTTAATCATGTAAACTACTATATTATAACACTTATAATATAAAGATAATGCATGAACAAAATGCTTTTAAGCATGCTCATGTGCTCTTAACTAAACGATCATTTACCCCGAGCGTCCACGCGATCATATAAGCAACGCAACACGAGTAAATTCTTTACTCGATCGCATAGCATTAGCTATGCAATCGTTGAGCAAATATTACACGATCGCATAGCCAAATCTAAACAATCGTCTAGCTTGAGCTACATGATGTGACCATCGATTCGTCTTCTCCCTCGAAGCGAACAACAACTCCTTGCGTTTGAAGCTTCATCACGAATGACTCATAAAACATAAACCGAATACAGACTCGATTGCAAGTTAATATGTCCAAAAACACAGGGGCCCTTACAAATTAACTTTTGTAAAAGTAAATGAAAGCTTTAAACAGAGACAATTATCCTATAAACATCCATCATCAACATTCACAAACACACTTAACACTTAAACGCATTGTAGAATGTTAAAACCCACAAAGATTGTAAATGACATTCAATACAACAATGGAATTTGGAAATCAAAACAACCTGGCTCTGATACTAATTGAAGGAACTCTAAATTTAGAGGACCTATGAGTGGAAGTGGATCGTCCAAACTCCATTGTGAAAGAACACATACATTCACAGTCATACTATACAGGTTATGCACATACGTTAAATTACAACATGCTTTTTGAAATAAATACAAAGGTTAAGGACACAATACCTTTGAAGAACACTTCTTGAAGATAATCCTCGATCAAGCACGAACGCAACGAGCAAGAACTCGATCTGCCTCGAACACTAGCAAGTAGAAACTCGGTCCTCGAACAACCGGATACAACCACAAGATTACCTTGGTATTCTCGGTGTGAGAATCCAGGAGTGGTTGGCTCTGGCCTATTTTGGATTGAGGGAAGGATTGGAGTGAAAGAGGAGACGATTGAGTAAGCGATGAACTACCATATAGAAGATGGAAGTGTATCACATAGACTGGATACTCGATCGTTTAGTAAATCAAGCTATCGTCTAGTAAACTCGATGCTATCGTGTAGTCACTCGATGGTGAATCTGATAACTCGTGGGAACAATAGAAAACTGTTTTCATTGTATCCCTCAAATGCCATTAAACTGCATAACCACCCACTAAGGTTGTGTAAGGATGCTAGTATTACAAACACTCGTGAAGGGTAACTTGCTATTGTTGGTTAATATTTGTGGACACAGAAACATATCTGCAGACATAGAAATATATCCGAAGTGAGAAGAGTGCAACTGTAGGTCTATAGTGAAGTGTACCCACAGTTAACGAATATTGATTAACCTGGTTAGTGAGTTTAGTCAATTAATCTCATATCGTTGGAACTTCTGATCTGTAGATCTATTAGGTCCCACTTGTAGCACATACAGGGTATTAAGGTACTTAAAGTAATTTGAAATGTTCAAATTTACTAAGGAAAAGAATATGATGTATAGTGCTACATTATAATATAAAGTTTATATTTTAATTAAACTTTATAATATAAATTTATTTTGAATTTGATTCAAAATTAATTTAATGGGATAATTAAATATTTGAAGGAGTTCAAATATTAAATTTAATATATATAAAATTCATATTAAAACTATAAGTTAAAATTAATGCGCATTAGATGCACATTAAAATTATAGGTAATATGAAAGCAAATAATTGAATGTGATTAAATTATAAGGTTAAATTAAATATGTGATATTTAATTTAATGATTAACTAATTGGAGAATTAATTAATTATTTAATTGAATTATTAATTAAATTTGATTTAATTAAATTAATAGGTTATGAGAGAGGGATGCATTAGAATATGATTCTAATATACATTTAATTAAATATGAGAAATTTAATTATTATTAATTAATTTGATTAATTAATAATTATTTAATTTATTTTAATAAATTAAATTTTGATTTAATTTATTTTTAAATTAAATAAATTTATTGTTATTTGATTAAATAAATTTAATTTAATTTAATTTAATTTAATTTATTAATTAAATAAATAATGATTTTAATAAATTAGTTATAACAAACCCTACGTTGGGAATATGGGAGTGGGAGACAGATCTTCTCCCTAACTTCCTCCTTTCTCTCAAAACTGTTGATTACAGAATTGGTTTTTTCTCTCTGTCTATTGGTCTTCTAAGATTTTTTTAGCTATAGAAAATTCCCCAAGGATCCCATCTTCTTCTATCTCACTAGCTCACTAGCCCAAGGAGAACTCCTCTAAATTTTATGGTGGTGTTCACTTATTTGCAGAAGAATGAAGATCATAGATCCAAAAAGTTGGTGAAGCCCTCTAGAGTTGTCAACAAAAGTAAGGGTTTCTAGATTTTATTTTCTCTATTAATTTGTTATTGAAATCTTAAAATGGTCTGAAACTTTTTTTGCTATCCTTGGGGTTTCAACAATAGGAAGAAGAAGAAAAAGAAGATGATGATGAAATTCATGGAGAATAATTAGAAATCAAAATTTTTTATTTCTCTTTGTTTTCTCATTTTATTTAACCATATTTCTGGAAGAAATTGAAGGCTTGTGAAACCCGATGCGAAAACGAAATCGTATCCCAAATTCGATTTTCACAAAATATTAGAATTATAGAGAAAAAACAATATGCATTTTAACAAATTACAACATGCTTGAGAAAAATATTGAGGAAATTAGGGTTTAGATTTGCATACCCTTGAAGACACTAAAAAATGTCATGTAATCCTCTCCAACCGATTACGAACATACAAAAAAAAAAAAAAAAGAAAGAAAGAAAGAAAGAAAGAAAGAAAAAAACGACAATTCCAATCACAATCTTGGACACCACCACAAGATTTTCTTAGTATTCTCTTCAGGGATTGAGAATCTACAGGAGTTTATGGGCTCTGCAGATTACAGATGTTCTGTGATTTTAGGGAAGAAGACGATTCATCCACCAATCACCCACTCCCACGATTAATTGAGAGATATTAAGGGAGGAATGTTATTTTCACAACTTCCTCCCTTTAATTTAAATTTAAATTAAAATCATATTTTAATTAAATTAATAATAATAATATATATTTATATATAATAACTAACTTATTATATATAACATATATTACACTATATGTTATATATAATATAACACCTAACCTATAATTTATATCATATAAAATATAATGTAACCTATAATTTGATATTTTCTCAATTAATCTAAGGTATTTATTCTAAATCAAATTCATATTCAATAATTATATGAACCTAATTCATATAACTAATATTTGAATATATTTAAATATTTATTTATTCTTAAAATAAATTTTATATTATAAATGTATCAAATACATTATGTTAATTATATCACATATAATTAATTTATATTAATTATATCATATATAACTATTTCCCTCAATTAATTTGAACAATTCAAATTAATCCAAAATTAATTTGATTCTCAATAATCCCATTTGAACTATTGAGGGGACCTTATGGATCTATAGATTGAAGTTCCAACTTGCATAATTAATTAAACTATTTAATTATATTACCCAACTTCCATTTATTGTTTTTCACTCCACTAAAGACCGCCAACTGCACTATTCGTACTACAAATATATTTCTGTATCCATTGGATTTAACCAATCAACAGTGTCACAAATTTCTTATAAGTACAGCTCGACTAAAATTACCATTTTTCCCGTGTAGTTATATCTAACTACTTAAGCACCACTGATCCCTTTAATGAACAAGTCATAGTTCAACTATGACCAAACCCCTCTCGCAAGGAGAGAGTGTGGTGCCACATTGGTATATTGAGTTGGTGTACTGATCACTCCCACCCATAAAAATCAAAGGACCGCCTTCATAGACAGGAGTTCACAACTCACTCAGAATTCAGGTCTATGGTCATCCTAGTGAAATGTTAGTCTCTTCTATCAACGATGTTATATAGTGAAACTATTCATTTCATGGTCCAGTCTTATACAAGCTCTTTGTATAGAACACCCTCGCTCACATGTTTCACATAAATGATCAGGATAAGATCATTTGTAGCACCTTACAACAATTGTAACAACTACCAAGTGGGTCGTATTCGTAATATCACTAGGGTAAGGTACTCAACCTTATCCATCTACTACAGACTATTTAGGTTATCACTTGAATATGATCCACATGTATGTCTCCACATATATGCTCAAGTTATAAAAAACAACCTTGAATCTTAGTTTATTGGTTTTGTGGGTTAATGCTACTAAATGTCAAATAAAATACCTTAGATTTTATTAAATAAATAAACTATTTGTACATTACAATTACAAACTACATGACCCACTGAGATTTAGGGCATCAACCTCAATAGAAATGTAGTGGGCTAATTGTTATTCATTACTTAAAAAGATAGAAAGAAATAAAGAAGAAAATCTTTAAGGATTAAATGAAAAGAAATTGCAACCCATATTTTATTCGAATAAATATGGGTAGAATTATTAATAGAAAAAATTCAAAACAAAAATAATAGTAATCATAAAAGTAAATTATTTAAAGTTCAAAAAGTTGCATCAGATACCTAGTTATACGAACTCAACTCTACACCCCAAACGCAAACATATGAATTCAAACCAAATAACTATACACCTCAAATACAGACATATGATCTCCAAAATATATGAACTCTAGACATCATATCTCAACTCCACGCCCCAAACAGCCCCTAAATAGTTTTAAAACTCACTTTAATTTGTTGAATAAGAAATTTTAATCAATTATAGATCGTCACATCATTTTTCAAATTAATGACATAATTACAATGATCAAATTTGAGACTAATAAAAAGTTGATATGTGTCTTAATGATAATGTCATGTGTTTTCTTCTTGGTCTTTAGATTGAATAAACTAATTTGGTCCACTATGGTATTAATATTTGGGTAATGTGCAATTAAACCTAAAAATAAAATTAATCTGACTCAAATAGCACTCAAGGGCTAAGTTAGGACAAACAAGATTAAAAAATGTAAGACTCCAAAGAGAACTTAACGAAAATTCTCCAACCATTAGATGAATTAGTAAACTCCTGAAGACTAAATCACACTTGAAAACTAAATCTCATTTGAAGACTATTGTTTGAAGATACAAACATTCAGGTTATGATTGAGCCACTGAAAAGAAAGGTGTACTTTTTGTTGGTATAGGTAATAAATTTTAAATTATTTTAAATCTTTTTTTAATCATACTTTCATTTGATGTTCAGGATTTCTCTCATTTTGATGTGATTTTGATTAATTCATGTACTACTCTTAAACTTGAGGAATAACATTTTATGTCATTAAATTTTGTTAAAATGAAAATAAAAATAAGAACCAAAATAGTTATTTTCTTAAACATCAATTACTAGCTAAAATAGACATTTTAAAATCAAGGACTGAAAATAGGATTTAAAACCACATAGATATTACTTTAATTTTAGTAAACAAATAAAATAAAATAAGGGTTGTCTTTAAATATAGAAAAATGAATCAAAATATTTATAAAATATAGCAAAATTTTAGAACTATTAATAGTAGATACTGATAGACTTGATAGACACTGATAGAAGTCTATCAGTGTCTATCAATGTCTATCATTGATAGTTTTAAAATTTTATTATATCATGTAAATATTTTCAACAGTTTTATCATTTGAAATAATTTTCCATAAAATAAAGTATAAATTATAAATTTTATTTATTAGAGTATATGATTTAGAATTAAATCATAAAAAAGGATAAATATGACTGGAACGATTCTTCACTATTCCATCTCTGTTATGGTAAAGTTAAACTATTTCTACGTATTGACATCCACATTAAAAATTAAAGTATGTGTTTGAGGTGGTACCTGAGATAAGGGGTTAGTTATTATAGTTCTAGGTTATAGTCCTAGGTTATTATAGTTTGGGTTATAATAGTTTGTGTCTGAAGTGTAGATTATTTTAGTTTGAGTTATAAAAGTACGTGTTTGAGGTGCAAACTATTTTAGTTTGAGAAATAAATAGTAAATACTGCAATAAATAATAAAAAATTATGAATGTAAAATAGTAAAAACTGTATCAAATAGTAAATACTGTAGCAAATGAGATTTTGAAATAGTGTTGACCGTAATTAATTGGGGAATATAAAATAGTATTTACTGTAGTAAGAGGTGATTATTATAGTCTTAGGATAGTCCGTGTCCAAAACACACCTTAAGGATTCAATTAAATTGCCTACTTTTAAAAAATTGTAATTCACTTAAATTTTTATTTTCTAAAAATTATTCCATAACTTTCCGTTCGATAACTAAGTATAAATAAGACACTAATTATCACCGATGGTTCTATCACCCTACTCATAATGATTGAACTAATAAGCGATAAACTTCAAAAGTAGTGAATCAAGGAAACATATAATTTATTCTAGCCAACCAACAATTTTATATGAATTGATTAGTTCAATTGTATATTGCGTAAAAAGTTGTAATTGTAAATACAACATATTATTATTGATAGGAATAAATTTAATTTAGATGAAATTAAATGAGAGAAGCACCCCATATGTTTTCAAGAAGTTGTAGAAGAAGAAGCTGCTACTTCCCTTGTGGTAGAATTATTAGTATTATGGCTGCCTCCTTCATGTTTCTTACCATGCAAGCCATGGGTATGGGCATGTCCATGCTCTTTCTTCTTAACGATTTCGTCGATATGGACATCATCCTCGATCGTCACCATCACCGCCTGCTGCCCATGGCCGCCCTCAGCGACATCTTCATGGACTTTCCGATGTCCATCGATACGGATGGCCTCGACAACTTCTTGAGGTTGAGGACATGACTGCTTTCTCTTTTTAATAAAACAACAAACCGCAGCTGCGATGAAAGTGAAGAAGAAAAGGCAAGAACCTATGGAAATGAAAACGATTACGATGATTGTTGTGTGACCGTCGGGTGACGGCGGTGGCGGCAATGATGACGGCTTAAAGGGTGGTGGTGGAGGGATGCGAGCAAGATTGGCACTATTTTCAGCAGCCATTTTTTGGTGTCAAGAAAGACTTCTCTTGATTAATAAGTTGGCTGTTGGATTGGAAAGAGGTGTGAGGAAAGGTATGTTTAGATATTATGTGTATTTATAGAGTTTCGTTTATGTTGGTTTTGAGAATATATAAGAATTGGGATGAAAGTTTTGATATGACTTGACTGTGATTCCAAGGATGGGTTTTTTGGATTTCAAAACACTCCAAAATGGTGTCCTTTTGTTTTGCTTATTGTCTCTCACAAGATTATTATTTCTTTTATTTTCTTTTATTTATTTATTATTATCATCATCATTTTATAGACAAGAATTTACTATACTAGTCGCGTTTTCTATTAATCTAGAGATTATATTAAGGGTGCGTTTGGATTAATTTTCATAACTTTTCCTAACTTTTCAAGTATTTAATTTTAAAAATAATTCATCTTGGAATAGACCTAAATATAGTAGTTAAGATTAAAGTTAAAACCATGAAAATGCTTAAGAAAGCTAATAATAATATATGGTTAAAGATCACTTTTTCTTATTTTCCTTCACTGTGAAGCTTCAATGTGAAATGCCAAAGCTACTTTTAACAACCATTAATCATAAGTATTCTATATGATACATAATGAAAAAGCTAATATAATGTAGTAGTTAGGAGAATCATCTAGAATTAGATTCAAATCAGACAACCTTACGTGTTATTATTAAGATTGAAACAATAGAAATAATCATTTAATATATTTGTATATTTTAATTTTAGAAAAAAAAAATAGAAAAAAAACGTGTAAAATTATTTTTAATAAACAATTATAACTTATCCTTAAAAAAACCAATGTCTCAAAATCTAACCTAAATTCGAATTTATTGGCCAAGATGATGTTGTCATAGAGCCTAGAAAGGATGGTCAGCACCTAAATGCTAAAACGTGTATGTTTACAAAATTAGTGTTTCAAAGTTCGTGTTAGATTTCTAATCTTCATTACCAACAAAAATAAATGAAAAACATAAATCAAAGCTCATAAACTATAAGAAAACTTGTGGATATGTGCATATATATATATATATATATATATATATATATATATATATATATATATATATATATCTTCAGGTAACTTGAGGGCAGGGTTTTGGGTCTTCTCGAATCGAGCCAACTTGGCATCAATCTCACAGTGGACAGGTGAGGTATCTTGGCTCGTAGACTCTAATGTCTAAGTTAATGGATAATTGGAGTAGTATATACACTACAAGAAAATTGAGCTATTTCGACAATCTTTTATCAGAGGCTATAAAAAACATTCGAAAAAGATGTACATTTATTGAAAGTATTGGAAAAACCTTTGAGAAATATGTAATTTTTATTGAAGGTTAATAAAAACCTTTAAAAAAGATATATATTTATTAGAGGTTTGAAAAAATCTTTGAGAAATATGTAGTTTTTATCGAATGGTAATAAAAACCTTTGAGAAAGACATACATTTATTGGAGGTTTTGACAAGTTCTTTGAAAAATATGCACCTTTTATTGAAAGTTAATAAAAACCTTTGAGAAAAATATACATTTATTGAAGGTATTGGAAAAATCTTTGAGAAATATGTACTTTTATTGAAGGTTAATAAAAACCTTTGAAAAAGATATATATTTATTGGAGGTTTTGAAAAAACCTTTGAGAAATATGTAGTTTTTATCAAATGGTAATAAAAACCTTTGAGAAAGACATACATTTATCGGAGGTTTTGATAAGTCCTTTGAAAAATATGCACCTTTTATTGAAGGTTAATAAAAACCTTTGAGAAACATATACATTTATTGAAGGTATTGGAAAAACCTTTGAGAAATATGTACTTTTTATCGAAGGTTAATAAAAACCTTTGAAAAAAATATATATTTATTGGAGGTTTTGTAAAAACATTTAAGAATTATGTAGTTTTATCGAAGGGTAATAAAAACTTTTGAGAAAGACATACATTTATCGGAGGTTTTGATAAGTCCTTTAAAAAATATGCACCTTTTAGAAGGTTAATAAAAAACTTTGAGAAAGATATACATTTATTGAAGGCATTAGAAAAACCTTTGAGAAATATGTACTTTTTATTGAAGGTTAATAAAAATTTTTGAAAAAGATATATATTTATTGGAGGTTTTGAAAAAAACTTTTTAAAAACCTTTGAGAAAGACATACATTTATCGGAGGCTTTGATAAGTCCTTTAAAAAATATGCACATTTTAGAAGGTTAATAAAAACCTTCGAGAAAGATATCTATTTATTGAAGGTATTGGAAAAACCTTTGAAAAATATGTATTTTTTTATTGAAGGTTAATAAAAACCTTTAAAAAAGATTTCAGAAAACACACCTTTGAGAAATATAACAATGTTATCATTTATCAAAGGATTTCAAAAAACCTTTGAAAAAATTTATTCTTAATAAAATTATTAAAGATGAGATTTGTTTTAATAAAAAATATATATTAATATTTATCAAAGGTCGTTAAAATACATTTGGAGATACTTACTTTTATCAAAAGTTAGTAGAAGCCTTTGAAAAAAATATGCATTTGTAATAATTTAGAAAAAAAAAAAAAAAAAAAACCTCTAGGGTTAATTTTTATGGGTTTGTGAACACATTCTTAGTTTGTCGTCTTCTCCATCATCTATGAGTAATCTCTCGAGTTTGTGAATACACAAAAAAACCTCTAAGCATGGTTCAATTCTCACTTTCAATTCTCAATTATTATGATTTATTTTGTGGTTCTTCATTGTTTTTGATTGATGAGAAAGGCACATTGTTTTTGGTTCTTCATTGTTTTTGTTCGCCATTTAGATCTGGACTTCGCCATTCAGATCCGTACTTCATTTTGTTTTATTCTTCATTGTATATAGTATCGAGACATGATTCCTGTATATAAGCTTATTTGTGTTTACAGTTCTGCCTCATCTTGCTGCGATTGATTTCGTGGTTCTTCCTCCGTCGTCTCCTCCATCATCTCCTCCGTCGTCTCCTCCGCTCTGTTTGTTCCACCTTTTCCTCGAATCTTCGTGTTGTTCATTCCGCTGCTAAGCTTCATTTCGTTTGCTTTGTTCCAGCTCTGCCGAGCCATTCCATCACTTTCAGGCTCAATCTCCAATCTCCGCTCTTAGGTTCGCAATCAGCTCCGCTGAGCTATTCCATCACTTTCAGGTTCGCAAGAAACTCCTACATTATCAACCATTCTTAGTTTTATTCATGTCACATAAAATCTGTCTAAATTGCATCTAGTTTATGAAAGGTTTATATTCTCAAATACAAATGCTTACTAAAATGTTCTTTTGTAATATTTCCTTTGTGAACTGTAATGGAGATTTTTATTTCAGTAGATATATGCTTTTATGATTGTATGGATCAGAATGTTGAAGAAAGTAATGTTTGACGTATGCGTTTGTAAGGTCGTAAAGTGAGAAGGCAACCATAAGATGAGAAGGCAACCATGCATTTGTAAGGTTGGACGCATGATTGGCCGAAGTATTGGCAAGAGGCGTTGCCAAGAGTTGCTCATGCGTTGGATATGTGTGAGCAAGAGTAGAGAAAGCGAAATATTGAGCGTAAGGTGCTAGGCAGACGATTTTGTAACAAATTAGCAGAGTTACACGATGAAGTAGGCAATCGTGTAGGCGGGCGCTGGACGATCGTGTAGCAATGCAGAGAGCTAAACGATGAGGTAGGCGATCATATAGCAATGTGCGGAGCTATTTGATGCGCTAGACGATCGTGAAGATGCGTGCGGCATTAAACGATGAGGAATGATGCGCTAGACGATCGGACTATACGATAGGCAAAGTACTGCATGATCAGTGAAAGCGCTAGACGATAAGCGTAGAAGCTAGACGATAGCCGTGTTGTACTAAACAATGAGCAGACGCGCTACACAATAGGCAGAATACTAAGCAATGGGTGTTGGGTGATAGACGCAGGTGCTGGGCGATGACATTAAGCGATAGCGAATGCGTTAGACGATAAGGCGTCAGCACTAAACGATGAAGGTAAACGACGAACACGGTAGCTAAACGATTGGCTATGCACGAGATCATTGAGTGCAAGATCGTTTACTAAACGATTGAGCTACATGATGGCCACTAGAGTTAAGCGATAGATGCAAGAACTAAATGATGGGGTGGGGTGTCATATGTTAGGATCGTGAAACCAATGGCTATCATCTTTTTGTTTCTGGATGGAAGAAAAATCTGAATGAATGCTTTCTCCTGTGACCCTTTCTTTTCACAATCTTTTGTCTGAACTCTTATTCTGTTTTGCAAACGGCTTAATGATAACGTATTAAATGGACCAATCTCGAAAGAACTTACTGGAATTACAAGTCTTAAACTTGTGCAAGTCTTTGTATAATTTTACCGTTGTGTATTAGTTCATTTAGGTGATATACATCCCTGATTGAAGTTTTGTGCCATGTCATGTGATTGGTTTATGATGGATTGTGTCTTCTTTGTTTCAAGGATGTCTCAAATAATGATTTGTGTGGAACAATACCAACCAGTAGACCATTGAGCACATACCTTTAAACAAGTAGGTTTTTGAATTTTTTAAACTAAAAACACAATGAAAAATCATGATGAATACTTATTTATTTAAATTACTTTTAAATACATTATTTACTTTTCTTTTATTGTCATTCTCTCCCTTTATTCTTTGGATTGCAAATTAGTTTTAAATAATAATTTGATGTTGTTAGATGTAATAATTAGTTTAAAGTAATATCTAGCCAAATGTGGATGCTTTTTGAGGTAAAAATCCTTCTTCAATCTCCATCTTTCACATTTTTATTCTCTTCCTATTTCATATTTTGAAGTGCATAAAAGTGTATAAGCAGGGTAACAATCTTTTGCCAACTTCAACCCAAAGTGTAAAAAAAGAGAATAGAATGAATGATTCTCTATTTGTATTATGATGATCTTTAAACTACTTTTAAATACATTATTTACTTTTCTTTTATTATCATTCTCTCCCTTTTATTCTTTGAATTGTAAATTAGCTTAAAGTACTAATTTGGTTAAGGTAATCTCACACTTTTTAGAAAGAAGTGTATAACATGGATAGAAGTTGGATGAAAATTGGAAATCGATTATTGCAAGAATATAGAAACAGAGTTAGAAGTTTTTTGGATTTTGCATTTATGCATGCAACAACTAGTCAAATATCTTGTCCATGTAAAAGATGCAATAATGCAGTACTTAAGACTCAAGATGATGTTGGAGCAGATTTGTTAATGTTTGGAATAGTTCCAAGTAACACTAGATGGACAATGCATGGTGAAGAAAGTTTTACTTATGAAGTAGGAGAAAATGATAATGACACTGTAGGAGAAAATGATAATGACATCAGATGAAGATGTTTTTGAAACACTAGAGGATCATTTTGGTGCTTTTAACATGGATAACTGGATTGGTAAAGGAGAATCAAATAAGATGGTTATGATGAAGAACTTAATGAGAATGCTTCTCAGTTTTATAGATTGCTGAATGATGCAGAAAAAGAGCTTTATCCTGGGTGTAAAAAATATTCTAAGTTGTCTTTCATTATGAAGTTGTTTTATCTAAAGTCTTTTGGAAGTTGGAGTAATAAATCATTTACTTTACTATTTGAGTTATTAAAAGATGCATTTCCAAAAGGTACTGATCTACCTAATAATTACTGTGAGACAAGGAAAATCCTTCAAGATTTAGGGTTTCATTAATCGAAGATACATGCATGCTCTAATAATTGCCAACTATATTGGAAGAAAATGCGAAAGTTGATGAATGTTTAGTTTGTGGAGAATCAAGGTGGAAGTCAAATAAAATAAATAAAAAGAAGATTCCACAAAAAGTTTTGCGATATTTTCCTCTAACTCCAAGATTAAAAAGATTATACATGTCAAGAAAGACTGCATCAAGTATGACTTGACATTTGAATGGACGAGTAGATGATGGAGTTCTTTGGCATCCTGCTGACACTATTGCTTGGAAAATACTTGATGAATCATATAGCTTATTTGCTTCAGAGCCTTGAAATATTCGACTTGGATTGGCTAGTGATGAATTTAATCCATTTGGAAATATGAGTCTATCTTATAGTGTCTGACCTGTCATTCTTATCCCATATAATTTGCCACCATGGATATGTATGAAAGAGCCTTATTTCATGTTATCATTACTCATTCTTGGACCTAAAGGCTCTGGTAACGATATTGACATCTTTTTACAACCGTTAATTGATGAACTGAAGTTCTTATGGGATGTAGGGGTTAAAACTTATGATGCTTCACTAAAACAAAATTTTAACATGCGTGCTGCATTATTATGGACAGTTAAAGTTTCTATTCATTTTAAAATTTGATAATATTTTCTATGTAGGTTACTAAATTATATATAGATGGAAGCAAAAAAGTTGACAAACGGTTGTTAGATTTATCTCGAGGTCCATCACAAGAAGTAACATGTTACAAAGGGTACATTGTTAATGGATTTAGATTTCGTATCAAGGATGGTGATGATTTAAGAAAAACACAAAATAGTGGGATAGTAGTGAGAGGAACTGATGATCAAGAGTGCTTTGGAGTATTGCATGATATTATTGAATTGCAATATATGGGTGGAAATAAGGTCGCTTTGTTTAAATGCAAATGGTGGAATATCAATGGTCTTGGTAAAGGAATTAGAATTGATGATCATGGACTAATAGTGTGAATATAATGTACACATTGGCCACAAATGAGCCATTTGTATTAGCATGTCAATCTAAACAAGTTTTTTACCTTGAAAATAGAAGAAACCCGGTTTGGTATTTTGTGTTGAAAGTTGATCCAAGAGATTATTACAATATCCCTTTGATCATAGATGTAGATTGTCAAGAAGAAGATGACAAAGAAGACGTAAATAGAGCAATTTAATTTTTAATTTTTTTTGTCTATCGTTTATGTTAGGTAATCTCTTTTTAACTTTATAATATATGATCTCTTAGTTCTTAAACTAATACTCAATTTTTATTATGTTATTTATCTAACTTGTTTTTTTCCAACAAATTCATTATTTGTGTAAAGGATGAAAAAAAAGTAAGAAACAGATTCAACAACAATAATAGTATAGATAGTCACGAGAATACTACGATTGCATCTACATCTAACCAAATAGTTGATGATCAACAATCTTCAACAAAATCTAAAGTTGGTTTAGTAGCTTCATCATCATTTACGGGAGAAATTAGATCAACTACTAGTCATGAAAAATTTCTTAATAGAGGTAACATGTTTTTTATAATATATATTATTTTTTTATTTATCAGTAACTTACTTTCATTTCTTTCTTTTTACTTTAGAATCTTCTTTTAGAGTAAGAAAAGTACGTGGTCCCACACGTAATCTCAAACTAGTTAAACTACCTCATGGGATTAGATTTGAAGTATCATGGAGGAAGAAATGACCGTTGGAGATAATGTTGATATCTTTAAAAGCCAATGCACTATCTTAGCTAGACAAGACAATATTACTCATTTACAAGTAAAAAGTTGGAGAGATATTGATACAACAACAAAAAGAAAACTATTTGAGCTTACATTGGTATGTGAAAAAATAATATTTTTTTTCCTTTAATTTACTTCCTACATAATTAGATTACAACTACCATTTTTTTTCGGGAACGATTTAAAGTTGAAGATCATGAGGCTTCAGTATTGCTTCAAATTCACCGATCTTATAATAACTGGAGAGACAATTTAAAGAAAAAATGGTTGTACAAATATGACATAGTTGCAGAAACTTTAGTAAATATTCCACCAGGAATTACAAGAGAAGAGGTAGAATATCTTTCAAAGTTGTGGAAGACAATTGAATATTAGGTTGTATTCTAATATCTTTTTCTTGTACATAAAAAAAATTGTACTTATTGTTTTTTTTTTTATTGATGCTCATACTCTACTTTTGAAATACAGGAGATGTGTGAAAGAAACCAAAAGAACCATTCTAAATTGAATGTATGTCATACATGTGGTTCACAAAGTATACAACAAAGAGTTGAAAAAGAGGTAATTAGATGAAAAATTACATAAACTTCTTTTAATTTAGTCAAATTATCTAATATATAATATTTTCATTTAAATAGGTTCAAGTCACTAACGAAGAACCGAGTCGAATTAGAATTTGGGAGCTAACTCACTTGAGCAATAATTGATTGGCTGTAAATGAAACAACAGAGAAAATGATAAGTACAAAATAATGGATAGATATGATGTTATTGGTTAGAGTTTGAGTAAAGGTCATTAATTTATCATCTTTGTTGCTCTATTCTAGAAATGATTGATTTAAAGAAGTCTCTAGCTTATCCCCTCAGAATTCTTAGACTATTGTCTGATGAGCTATAGAACATATCTTGTTCAAGCAAAGTCTTATCAATAGAAAACTCATATCATTGTCCTACGATATTTAACATTGTGAAGTATGAATATTTCAAATTAGTAGTTTCCAAGTTTTCAACTTGTAGACTAAACAAAAATTATAGTTAGTTTAGACTATAGTGTCATTTTAGATTTCAAGGTTAAGAATTGGATCAAACTGATGCTGTTCAAGATCTTTCTATATTATAGAGGTTTAAAACTTCTCCAAAATCTTATTTGTTTTACTTCTTTCCCTTTTCTTTCACTACTCTTAGGAAAATTGCTCGTTATTTTATTTTTTGGTTTCAATTTTTCTTATGCTCTTCCACAAAATCTAACATTCCATAGATTTTCGATGCAATTTGGATCAATAAAAGGAAAGAAATGAAAATGGAATTCCTAGAATTCGGTGAATCTGATATGGATTTCAATCAATTTGAAATAAAGATCCAGTCCCCAGGACAAAAAACAGGATTATTTCAAAATAACCAAAGAGTGTGTTATTAAAAGAAGTCTCATCTTTACAGGATTGACTTCTAAACATGTCCTTAGAGCTTCCAGTGCATAATGGTGGCCACATCCTTTACCTAACAAAGACATGTGTTTGTTTGTTGTAAACATTTGAATTTATATGTGTTAGTTTTAAATTATAATATGTGAATTTGTATTTGTAGTCGAAACTTAAACCATATGCTTCTCAAGTGATTGATGGTACACTTGACATGAACAAGGATGGGATTTTCGTACGAGTATTTGGACTGGAGAAACACGGGCGTGTTCGTGGTTATGCAGTAGGTGTTACTCCTTCTGAGTTGTTTGGATCATCGTCTACTATACGCGATCTTGAGCGTCATCTTAATGAGTCCGAACAACGACTTCAATAATCTGAACGACAAAGAAAAAAATTTAAATAACAAAGAGAGGTTGAGGTAGAAGCACTTAGGCGTCAAATAAGCGAATTAGAAAATCGTTTTGAGGATAGATTTCAAAAAATGATGGCAGAGATGCGTAAAAAATTTGTATCTAGTTGATCAATTGTAGTTTGATATTATAGAATTTCGATAGCCTTTTGGTGTACTTTTATGACATATAAGTTTACTTCCATCCATGTCATTGTCTATTTTTTCTATTCTATTCTTATACTTTGTAATTCATGGTACTACATGTAGATTAATTAGTAAAAATAACCTTATGAGATTTGTCAATAAATGTGCTAAAAGGTTTTGTAAGAGAACTTTTGAAGAATATACAATTGTTGATAAATAAGTTTTTATGAAGGTTTTAAAAATTTTGAAAATAACATGATAAACCTTTAAAAATAATGAAAACCTTCGAAAAAGACTACTTAATAATAGATAATTATCGATAAATAATTTGACAATTATTGAAGATATATAACCTTTGAAAAATAATAATTTTCGAAAGTTAATCAACCTTTGAAAAATAATACTTTTCGAAGATAGTAAACCTTTGGAAAAAAAAATTCAATGGGATCTATTTCGATACAACCTTTGAAAAAAATTGTCTATTAAATATTTTTTAATTTTCTTGTAGTGATATATGGTTAAACATGACGTTAATTTTCATACCTTTTCATATAGGTGGTGGTGTTGACCTATTTATATGGCCAAGTGAGGCTCGCGTACTAGCACTAGATTACTAGTGAAGGAGATGTGGAGGCTAGTTTGTTGATTGGTCAGTTGGTCCGAACCTTTGCTTACCCCTTTCATGTAATATGAGTCCAACTCGGTTTGACGGTCTTGACATTTAAGATTCTTTTTTCTTCTTTTAGAGTGCATGAGCTTTGATGCTCCCAGAAGTCATCCGTAATAAAACTTGAGATAGCATGAACTAAGCACACACAAAATTCCTTATGACCAATATTACTCTATATGCAAATCACATGGTATTTGCTGGATAGAATTGCAATTCCAGTCACCCACCTAGCCGCGTCCCGTTGGGCATCCTAAACTGTTTGACTATTTTTTTTTAAATAAATCTAATTCGCTAAATTTGAGTTTTTGTATTTATATTGATTTGTAGTAGGTAAATATACAATCTCTAATATATATTCCTTTGATTCTTTCTCTCGAACATTACAACTTTAGTTCTGTTGTCTTCAAGTGCTTGGAGTCTTATCTTCCAAGTCTTTGGTGTTCAGATCTTTAGTGTTTGGGAGCTTTAGTCTTTCGAGTTTGAGAACGAACTTCAATCTTATCTTCACAATCTCCTATCTTCAGATCTTCCAATCTTCAAAACTTTCTCTCTCCTCCCCAAAATGAAAGGTATGGCTCCTATTTATAGAGCTTCCATGAGCCTTGAGTGGACTTGGGTCCAGTTAGTTTATGAGCTTGGTCCTAGGGCCAAATTAATTAGGTTTTGGGCATCAGTGGCTTTTGAGCCAAATTGTCTTATTCTTGGGCTTAATTGAACCTGAACCCAATTATTAATATTTAATTAGACCAAATTAATTAATTTGATCTAACGACCAAGATGAAAATACATGGTAGTACCAAGATTCATCAACTTTCTTTCTTCGAATCCATTTTTGGAACGTGTTGATTTTTAATTAACCTAAAAAATTTGATAATTTGTAATTTTTATCATTAATTTTAAGAAATGATATGGTATTTTATGATTTTCAAAATTTCTTAATCAACAAATATTATTACTCTATATGAAAATACTAATGGTATGTAGATTATTAAATAAATTTTGAAAACGCAATTATATTTTTAACAAGTATGTTGTTAAAAATATTGTTAGAAATGATCGATTAATCAATTGTTGGAATAACCAATTGTCATAAAATTAACTTTTTTCTTTTATCCGAATGATTTGTGAGTATTTAATTTCCTAAGCTTGAAACTTTTTATTTTTTTAATTTAGATTTGAAAACATTTTTCTGTATTTATCTTAGATTTAAATATGTTTTTCTTTATTTGATGTAGATTTGAAAAATGATGTCCTTTGGATTCTCGAACAAATAGGAGTTTGAGCCTCCGACCTCAAAAGAAAAAATATATTAATTACCATTAAGCTATATTCACATTTGTTGAATTGATTTTTTTTATAATTTTTTTACGATACGTGAGGTAGAAGAATCGAAACCTCTAACAATGAAATTGATAATCCATATCGGCTATCTTACCAAATTGAATTAGGTTGATTTTTGGCTAAAATGATTTAGTAAACAGGCTAAATAATTTCTTATAAAATGATCCTATTGGAACTTTTCAAAATATGCATGATAATTCGAATAAAAGATGAAACAAAATAGCATTATAACTATTAACAAACTAATAACTTCTGACCTCAAGGTAGGTTTATCTCTCTCACTTGATAGTAATTGTCAAATACACATCTCTAGTGTATGATCTAAAATATGGATTCCATATATATATGCATCTCAGGTGTCACATACCAATTTTAATTGCTTTCTAAATTAAACAAAAATATTTTCTTTCTTTTTTCTCTTTTAATAAAAAGTTTAGTGTACCTTTTTTAATGTTATATTATATTCAAATATTATACCTATATAAAAAATGATTAATTAATATAAGGATAATTATTTTTAATTGTAAAATTGTTGAAAATATTGTCAAGCATAGCAAAATATCAATGTCTATAAGTGATAGATCACAATAGATTTTTTCATTGAGTGATAGTCTATCTTGGTGGTCTATTGTAGTCTATTACTGATATTTTGTTATATTTGTAAATAAGACTCATTTTTCGTTATTTGAAACAACCCTTAATATAATAATTTTTTTTGTCAAAAAGAAATTAATTAATAAATACATAGCTAAAACTTAATTCACCCAAATACCATATAATTCTATCATAATTCTTTTACAAAATAATAGTAAAATAGATATCATTTTTTTTTTTCAACACTAAGAAAATACACAACTATCATACTTTATTTTTTTGTTACATAAGAAAAATGAAATGCAAGTGAGTTATTTTATAATTGTAGGAAATAAAATACATGCAAAAATTTTGAAATTTAATTTTTTTCATATGCTAGAAAATATAACAATTCTTAAATTGATACACGTACATAAATAAAAATAAACCCTTTCATAACTGAAACTTTTAAAAAATCACAGTTTCATTTAAGTTATTAGTAACAAGTATAATTAGATACTTTGTGTAAATAGTCAACATAAATATAACCCAAAAAAGTCAAAAATTCAAATCATCATCTCTACATCGATCAAAGTTTCATTAGATAAAAATTGAAAAAGAAAAGAATAAACGTACGTAAAATTTAATAAAAGGCCAAAATGGTCTAAAAATATTTAATTATTAGTGATATGAATTGATGAACAATTTTCTAACTTAACTTGTAAGATACATTTAATCATAACACTTATGCAAACTCAATATTCAATTCAACAACAAAATAAAAAAACTTAATTTAAAATTAACTCATTTAGTGGTAAAAAACTAACTTTTCCCCCAAAAAAAAAAAAATACAAGAAATGTTAAAGGGAAAAGGACTACACATAAGAGTATAGGCCCTCAGTAAGAAGGGATACATGAAGATTGTGAACAATTAATTTTGGTAAGAACTAAAGAGGGTGTTTTAGGAAGAAAATAAGATAAGATAATTTCATTCCAAATATCAGGAAAGCCAGGAAGACACCAGTGACCACAATCTTGCATAGAAGGATTGTCACCCCAATTTAGCACATGGGCATCACTTCTATAAGATCCCATTGGAGTTAAATGCATTATTTTCACTGGAACTCTCTTCATCTTCTTCTTCAAAACCTCTATTATTATGTCTGACTTTTCACTCTTGTCTTTCCCTTTTGTTTCATTTAATGGTCGTTGACTCACATCACATTGATTAGGACCTCTGCACCCGAACATTCATCAAAATAGTTAGTCGAAATATTCCAACATGCATAGCTTAGTAGATAAGACACGTATTGCTACTCTTATCTCACCTTTGTTTAACTTAAAAACAAAATTTGTATAGTTGAGGTTGGACAATAGCATTGTTTATAAGGTTTTTAATATCTTTTTGATACTATATACCTTTTTACCATTCTTAACTTGTGAATTTGCATATAAGGGTGTTCATGGATTGAGATGAGTTGGGTTAAATTAGATTGAAAGACTTTTTAGATCCAATCCAATTGTTTGGGTTGTAAATTTTTTCAACCCAAATAACACTTATTAGAAAATGAACCCAACCCAACCTAACCATGAAATATTTGAGATGGGTTGGTTCGGGTTAATCAAGTCATTTATTTAAAATTTTATTCTAAAAACAAGTAAAATATAAATATGTAAAAATCTAATATAATTTATTTTATATATTAAATTAAGACTAACAACTCAATTTCAATTTATGTAGTGAAATTTTTCTTTCTAAAGTGCAAAGAAATTATTGTTGAAGAATAGATTATTCAGAAAAATATTGGAATTAAATAAATTTAAAATATAAATAAATGTGTTATGAGTAATAAAAAATATATTTTAAAGTTAATATTAAATTTGGGTTGATTCGGGTTGGTTTGGATTATATTAGGTGAACCCATGAACCAACCCAACCCATAAAATTTTTATTTATTTGAACCAAACTCAACCCAAACCAAAACTCCACAGGTTGGGTTGGTCGATATTTTTTGGTCATCGAGTTTTTTGAACGGCCTAGCATACATTTATGAAGTTTTATAATTATCTAGGTGATGTAAAATATGAATGGAAATGTAAAGAGAAGCGGAAATAGCACCTCCAATGAATAGATTCAATAGTGCGAAAGAAAACTGTAGTTCTATTGGGATTGATATTAGCTTCAGCCCAATCTGCCCAAGTATTTAACGCCATCTTGTATCCATCAATCACAGACATTCCAAATTCTAATGAATCCCCTATTTGGAAGAAACACCTCCTGTCTATTCATAAATACACCATGTTAGACCATAAAATTACATTGGTAATTAGTTGACTTATAATTTTAAATTTTGAAAATTATACTTTTCAGCTCTATTTTTACCTCTAAACTATTTATGTCATATTGTTCATAACAAACTAAGAAAGTTTGTATTCTCCCAAGCAAAACTTTGTTATCGTAAATACATAATTAGTCTATGTTGGGCCATGGTTTTTGATTTACATAAAATTACTACGTAAGTTATATAAAACATTTTGATAAACAAACAAAAAAATTAAAAAATTAAAAAGAAAAATAGAGAAAAAGGAGGAAAAAAATGGTAAGAAGAATAACTTACATCTCATTAAAAAGGCGATTCTGGGTCCACCAACCACCGGTATTAAAAACCAACAAATCAGAATCAACCCATTGATCACTAATATCATCCATCATATCCAATCGAACGGTCATCCTAACGTTCTTAGGTGCACCTGCAGGCACCTTATAACTCTTCTTCATCAAGAACACAGACCTATAGAAATCCACAGTGATATTATGATCCTTAAACTTCACTCCCAAATGCCTAATCGTCTTCGTTATTTCACTCCCATTGATCTCGTATACACTTTCCTTTCTCTTCACTCCTTCCATCAACATACAAATCCACGATTCCCATTGTGTTCGGCTCAGCGAGTCCCCGACGAACACCACTCGCTTCCCCCGCAACATCTCGAGCGCTTTTTCAGCGTTGAACCTCGGGATCCCGCACTCCTTTGGCTTCCATTGCCATCTCAAATACTCCTTGTCCTTCCGCCCATTTTCAAAGCAACTGAAACCTCTCTCTGCGAAAGGACAATTCGTGGAGTTGTAGATTGGGTACCTAGAGTCATCTTCCACCCACCGCCCATCGAACACGTCGCATTCGGCGGATTCGGTGGTTCGACTGCCTCGTATGCTTTCCGAAGTTACCGTGAAGTTGTAGATTTGTAGGACTTTGTTGATGTTTGGGAGGAGGAGTGTGTAAGTGTAAGCAATGGCAATGAGCAATGTGAGAAGGCAGGGGATTATCCAAACTTGGTTCAAACATGAATGGAGGATTGTTTTTGGTTTGCCATTGTTGAAATTATTATGCACCACCATTTCTAATTTCTCTATTTTTTTTTCTTTTTAATCTTTGTGATGTTGTTAGTTTATGTAGAAGAGACATAATTTAAAATAGTATAAGAGGGAATTTATGATTTGTTGTTTTATATTTTGATTTTAACTCCTAATTGAATAGGAGTTTGTTAACATTTATTTAGATTGTTAGGTTTATGGAGTGTTACAATTTGTTTTTGTTTCTAATTCAGTTAAGAGTACATTTTAGTATTAAGAGATTAAGTTTGAAACATATGGAATGGAAGTTAAATGTTTAAGTAAATTGTCTGTATTAACTTTGTGAGTGTTAAATTTTTTTTTTTAATACACTACATGCAACACATTATTCAATGTCTTTAGGTATGTTTGGAATTCATTTTCAAGTGTTTAATTTGAAAAATAAGTCATTTTGAAAGAAATTAAAGTATTTGGCAACCACTCAAAATAGTTTTTCAAGTGTATTTTATTTCGTTTTTATAAAAAATGTTTAAATAAAAACGAGTTTTTTGAAAAATTCATTTTTCTCAAGTCAATCAAAACGGTCCTTCTACCCTTCTACTACTGTTCAATTCTCATGTTGATTTTTAATTAATTGAAGTAGGAGTTTTTTTAGTATTTATTTAGATGATTAAGTTTTGGAGTTTTAGAATTAGAATGAAACTTATCAAATGAAAGTTTAAATATAGTTAGTTGATTGTGCATTGTTTATTAAATTTTAAAGTCATATGTATAGATACCTTTTGAGTGTGTAAATTTACTCGTTTCTACACAAAATATTATTCGATCGTCTTTCTCTTCTATCATTTCTTGTTTTAGTCTCTCCTTGAGTTGGGAGTTCATTATCTTTTAAGTCTAAGAACATTTAAAGCTTGAAGTTTAACAAATATATGTTCTAATTAAAAAAGAATGAAACATCGTATGTAGCTATATTTGATATGTCCACAAATTAGAGGGTTCAACATTCACTACAAAAAATCTGGTTTTTTGCGACTAAAAATATTCGTCGTTAAAAATAAAACTTGCGACTTGATAAGAAGTCACAATATGTGACGTTTTATGCAACATGTGACATTTACTAAAAGTCGCAATATGAGACATTTTCTGAACATGTTTATAAAGTTTCTATGTTCGTTGCATTGCTCGTAATTGTATGTTCCTGATGTAATAATCTTGCCATGTTTTAGTTACGTTGCAAATTTTAATAATAATAGTAATATATATATATATATTTATTGTAGTGCAACTTATTCATACTATATTCACTATAACAAAAGTCTACTATTAGTGATCTTCAAAAAAGAAAAAAAAAATCCCGCACATAATTAGTCATCACCTAATTAGTGATCTTAAAAAAAAAGTCCAAAATTATTTTCAGACACAATTCACATATTCTCAACAATTTCAAAAGTTAAATATCAAACTTAACAAATTCATCGTTTATATTAAATGATCAATCCATTTTATATTATGAGTCGTAAGTTGGTCTAAGAACATAATTATATCAAACTTAATTCACATAATTTCAACCATAATTATCACAAAAAACTCATCATATTACAACAAATATAAATTCTCAAATACTCCCTCCTCTTCTAACCCACATAATAACAAACATATGACATCTTCCACAAGTAAAATACAAACATTAATTCCAACACAAAATATTCAGAACATGATTGAACTAATGCAATTACCTTACTAAAGGAAGAACTTCCTCTAGTGATTCTTTCTAGAAATTCATTCATTTGACTGAATCTTCTTTCATACTCTTGACATTGACTTTCTAATGCTTCTTCCATAACAGCTCTTTTCACTCTATCGACGTTTACTCTCCATATGTTCTCCTGTCTTTACAAGGGATGCCTCTAATAATTGGACATAATCTTGTGAGTACGTTTCTTTTTGTCTTCGAGGTGGTTTTGGTCCATATCCCATCCCTTTAACATATGTATTTTTTCCCTAAAATGGTCATCATAATTTCTTCATCACTTATTGGCATACTTGAGTTTTATTGATCTAGTTTTAAAGCAATCATTTTCTCTTCAAAAAAATGAATGTCATAAACATCAAAATATTTGAAATTCATATTGTTCATTAGAACATTTGAAATAATACTTACATATGCTTCACGTGCTGCATCATCAGTCCAGCCTTTTGCAATAGACCATGAGTTTGGTAAAAGATGTCGATGGGACTTAAATAAGTGTCATCATCTCTTATCTTAAAAAATAATACTCAATATTTGTATGTAATGTAATATAGGTAACCATGGATAAAGTATAATATCATATCTTTTCAGCTCAATAAGATAGAAATGATTTTGTTCCAACACAATGATTGAAAGGGAGTTTATTTCCACTACTTTTTCTTTTTTCTAATTTTTCCTGCATTAGAATGTATAATTAAAAAATTTGTTTACTTATGTATTAAAGTTTAGTTAATATTTACCTTCCATGCAAGGGACTCTCATTTATCACACAACAATTCTCATTCTTCTTGTAACACCTTTATACAGTTGTTGACGAGCTTGCCCTATATCACCCAATTTTTTATAATACTGGTATAATCTCACTCTGTAGTGCTTAAATCGATTACCAATGTCGTATTCAAAGTAGCTTTTAATATGTGGTTGAGAGCAGTCCATGTCAAACTTATTCTTAAAAAATATATCACTAATTAATATTGCATCGTAACTCAGTAATGAACTATATATTTTTTTTAAAAAAAAAATAACTTACTAACAACTGTTCTATTATAGTGATGTAAATGTCCTCAGCAATTTGGTTTTTTTTTTTTTTTCCTTTACAAGTCAAGGGGATAACTCGTTTCACTAATGTACCAATCTCACTACTAAACATATTTGCGATTTTTCCAACTGATTTCTCGGGGGAAGGATCCTATGAGATATGAAGTCTTCCTCCACTGATCTCAATCACATAATGCAATTCAACTCCTTGTGTAACACCACAGACTTAGTTAATAGTGGGTGTATTACTCATGTCTAGGATGCTTTATATCCCTTAGTACTCCATCCCGACAAATTGTCATATGTTGGAAAATTATTTATTGTCCATATTAGAGCTGCATGAAGCTGAAAGTTTTGACCACTATAAGAATCATAAGTCTCAATGTCATTACCCCATAAAGCTTTCAATTCATCTATTAACGGCTTTAAAGAAATATCTATCTCTTTTCCTTGAGATTATGGCCCTCGTATAAGCAATGACATGAAGAAAAATGCTTTTTTCATGCATTTCTACGATGGCAAGTTATATAGTATTAAAATTACTGGTCATGTACTATAAGATGTACTCATGTTGCCAAACGAGTTGAGCCCATCAATAACTAAAGCTAACCTTACATTCCTTTGATCTTTTGCAAACCAATCAAATTGTCCATCAAAATCTTTCCATGCTTTACCATCTGTCGAATGTCTTAAAACTCCATCTACATTCAATCTTTTTTCCTTGTGTCATCTCATATCGTTAGTAGTGTGCTTGGAAAACAAAATAATCTTTGTAATCTTGGTTTCAAGGGAAAATGTCTTAAAATCTTATGTGGAACCTTTTTTCCTTTCTTATTACTTACTTTGTAACAAGGTTCATTGCATTGAGGACAAATTTCTGTTTTCTCATTTTCTTTCCAAAATAGCATACAATCATTCTTACAAGCATGTATGCACGTATAATCTAAATCTAAGACGCAACGTCTTTTTTATTTCATAATAATATTTTGGCATTTCGGTACCCTCAGGTAAAGCTTCTTTGAGTAATTCTAATAATATATCAAATGACTTATTGCTCCAATGATTAAGTACTTTCATATGCATTAATTTCACCAGAAAAAAGTAAAGTAGAATTCTTAGTACAACTAGGGTATAATTCTTCAGTAACCTCATCAAACATTGATTGAAACTTACTACTTCTATATCTCATATTCTCACTTGTTTCAACCTAGGTGGAATTCTCATCACCATGATGTTCAACTTCATTGTTTCCTCCACTTTCAAATCATTCAACGGTTCCAACATTTCATTTGCATTATCTAAATTTTGGTGAGAATGCTCTACATATTCATTGTGTGTTTTATCCATTCCCTTAGTTTTTAAGAAGGACAAATATGAGTTTTCGCCATGATATATCCATCTATTGTAGGTGACGACCACTCCATATGTGTATAAATCACATTCAACATCACAGGACAGTTTCATTATGATATTTTGACACTTTTTACATGGACAACATGTAAATCCTCTTGTACCGACATCCTTTTCTGCCAAACTAATAAATGATCTTATTCCATCAGTATATTCTTCGCATAATCTATTTCGTAGCTTTATCCAACTTTTATCCATAATTTATCCTATAAAAAACACATCATATGGAAAGTTATCATAAAAGTTATCATAAACTTCTTTAAAGTAAACAAGTGGTTTTAGATGGGACATTGATAGTTGTTCAAATTCCATTGATAAGACTTTGGCATGGAAGAATAAATAAGTGATGAAAAATCAAAACTAAATTTTCAAAAATGATTGATGAATAATAGTAGAACTCAGGTTGCAAAATTCTCTTTTATTCATTACCATTATCCTCCTAATTGATGTGAGACTGAATCAAGCACCTAAAGAATTATTAGCAAAAAGAAATGGTAGTAGGTATCTAAACATTTGGAAAAATAGATCGTTCATGGATCTATGAGGCAATAAAAAAAATTTGCACCCAATCAAGCCAAAATAAACTCAACTAAATATGAATAAATTTGATAATTTAAATCTAAAGGAAAAGGACATGATTATTTCACTATATCATTTGAGAAACAAAATAAATGAACCTTCAGTGAAGGGAAAGTCGGCTTAAAAAGAATAGTCACAAAAACAAAGCCAATTAAATATTTGAGAATCAATCCTTAACACTATTCCCTTAATAAGTATTTTCCTTCTTCTCTCATCAAATGTAGCCAGAGTCTGCAAATGTAATTAAAAGAGGGAAAACGTAGTTAAAATCCCAAGCTTAAAAACTCGACAACTGTGAAGTTGAAAGGCACACAAAGTAAGAGGGAACTAGTTACTGCTGTGGACAGAAAACACATAATAATACATAATAACAATCGTAAAAGGAAAATCCCTTCGGTTCACTTCTTAAATGTCAAAATACTAACCTTTTTGACACATGCAATGGCGAATGAAGAACGGACAAAGAACCTCCCTAGTTTCAGATGAACGACAAACGAATGAAGAACCTCCCACTTTCAGACGAACGTCGGACGAATGATGAAAGAGCTCTCCACTTTCAGACGAACATTGGACGAACGATGAACGAGCTCTCAGTGAACGCCAGATGAATGATGAATGATGAATGACAAACGACATATTTATTTTCTTTCAGATAAATGACCCAACGAAGGGGAAAAGTGATATGAAAACCCTCACTCTCAGATGAAAGAAAGAGGGAAAAAGCAAAAGTCCTTGTGACGAACGGATGATTCGTCGCATCATGCGACAATTAGGTACTTCGTTGCATGACCTAAAGTGCCAAACCTCCCACCCATTAATTAGGCCTGCGAGTAAAGCCCAATCAGTCAAGAAACATAAAAAGACTTACGATGAATCATCCTTTTGTCACATTTGCTACGATATGGGCTTTCGTCGCATGCCTTTAAGCGCCAAACCTCCCGTGTATTAATTGGGTCTACAACTCAAGCCCAATTAGTGACAAAGGAACTTGCGTCGGATGTATGTTTCGTCGTATCCAGCAGTGTCAGGCAGCGACTATTGGTATTAAACATCGCATTATTGTGATTTTTTTTCTTTTCGTTGCATGGTTAGAGACAAAAATAATATTTCTTCGCTAATAATGCGACGATTGTACAATAGTCACAAGTAGTTCGTCGCTAAAGGCCTAATTTCTTGTAGTGATTATTATTTACATCAGAAATTGAAGGAACTAGTGAAGGTCCTTGAGCGAAAGCATGAGATCAGACCAAATACCCAAAATTTATAGATCATAAATTTTACAACAAAAACATACAAATTATGCATTTAAAAGAAAATTACAACATGTGTTAAAACATAGATTACATAATAGAAAATAGGTTTAAGAAATCTTATCCTTGAAGAACTCTTTTTCACGAGATTCCTTCTCCAAAATTTATCATGAAACATCTCGAACCCTCTAACCGTCTACTAGGACACCACCACGAAAGATTTCTCTGTATTCTCTGGTTGAGAATACAGGAGTTTTGTGGGCTCTGGCTATTTTGGAAAAGAGGGATTTTGAAAGTATTAAGAGGAAGAGATGATATTCCAATTTTCACAAAACTTTTCTGTGTCTCTATCTCTTGTGAAAAACACACCAGGAAGAAAAAGAATAACTTCTCTCTCTTTTTTTCCCACTACCACGTTTTTAGAGAGAAAATAGGTGAAGGAAATTAAAACTCCCTCCCAAAATAAATTATAAAGAAATTTAATATATATTTATATGATAACTACCTTATCATATAATATATATATTAAACTATAGGTTATATCAATATAACACATAAATAGATTCTATATTATATTAAATACAATATAACCTATAGTTTCTATTTTCTCACCAATGGCATTGAATATAAATCTCATTTATATTAAATTCAATTATATGAATCAAATTCATATAAATAATATTTGAATAATATTCAAAATTTATTTCCTCTCAAATAAACTTTCTATTACAATGTATCATATACATTATAGTAATTATATCATATATAATTGATTAAATTAATTATATCACATATAATTAATTTCTTCAATTAATTTGAATAATTCTAATCAATCCAAAAATGATTCTCATTAATTCCGGTTGAGCTATAGAGGGGACCGCATGGACTTATAGCTTGAAACTCCAACGGTACATGAATAATTAATTAAACTTCTTTAATTAAATTATTCACCATCTATTAACTGCCGAACACTCCACTAGAAACCGACAACTACACTCTTTGCAGTACAGATATATCTATGTGTCCATTGGATATAACCAATCAACAATATGATGACTCTTCACAAATTGCTCGTAAGTACAGTTGGGCCAAAATTGCCGTTTTACCCATGTAATTACATCTAACTTCTTAAGTACTATTGATCCCTTTAATGAATAATAAATCATAGTCCAACTATGAATAAACTCCTCTCAGGCCAGAATGGGGTGTGGCTCACATTGTTCAAGCCCCGAAATCAGTCCTTAAAGGAGAAATTTATCTACTTGCCCTGACATTGGAGAAGGAGTGAATTCCTTCTTGTATAGCTATGTTCCCAGCTCCCCAATTAGAAAAATCCCGAAAATGGTAGGCTTGTTGAGTCGGCAATCTGGCCATTCTCACCCATACAGATCAAAAGACCGCCTTCATAGGCAGAAGTTTACAATTCACTCAGGATTCAGGTCATGTTACTTATGGTCATCTTTGTGAAATGAAAGTCTATATTATGAATGGCGTTATATAATGAGACTAAACATTTCGTGGTCCAGTCTTATACAAACTTCTTTGTATAGAATATCCTCGCTCACATGTCTCCACATGAATGATGAGGATCAGATCATTTGTAGCACTTTACAAAAATTGTAGCATCTACAAAGCGGGTCATACTCGTAGTGTCACCAAGATAAGGTATTCAGCCTTATCCATCTACTATAGACCATTTAGGCTATCACTTAAACATGATCTACCTGTATCTCTCTAATATATGTTTAAGCTATAAAGATAACCTTGGATATTAGTTTATATTTTGAAATGAAATATCACATATTTTTTTTACATAAATAAAATATTTATACATTACAATTACAAACTATGAGACCCTACGAGATTTAGGGCATCAAATTCCAACAGGAATATCTTTGATATAGTTTATTAAACCCACTTAAAAGTACCATTTATTTATAGAATATAAATATGATATTAATAAGTAATGACAAGATTGAACTTAGGCACGTTCACTAAATTGTAATGAAAATTAGTGTAATCGGAATGAGATTTCATTGATGGATGAACCGTAATGGGTCTGTTGCAAACACAATTGATTGCTTTTGATCGCGTTTACCTAGAATTAGGAATCTGTCACATTTTATCAGGTAGACTGCCGAGCTACAAGTCCCACGACACAAGAGCGGGATTCTCTAAAAAGCCAAGGTCACGGGTAATAATAACAATAATGATAACGGTAAAGGTAACAATAAATGTGCCAAATTCATAATTTTCATGTTAATGCAGTAACAATATTTGTAATGGTAACGGTAAAAATAGTGGGTCCTACATAATTTTCAATCGCAACCAGATTGAACGCTTTTTATTTCTCAATTAGATTACACGATTTAATTACAAATTTCAAGGTGGACCTCACATTTCATTACCATTACATAAAGTAAATAAACAACAAACAAAATAATTAACTGGAGTCCACTTTTTTGATGGATTATTTTTCAACGGATGTACATATAGTATTAGTTGGAATTTTTGTATGAATGACCTAAATTTTGAAAGGTTAATGTTGTTTGCTTTTTTTTTAATAATGAAGGATGACCCTTTATGATGATTTGTATTAATTATCCACAATCACACCTTACCCAATACTAACGAGGGTTAATTGGAATTCTGAAGGGAGCGTCTATCCCAAGCACAAAAATGTGTCATTAGTTCTTTAATACTATATTTCTTAAACCTCTGCGACTTAAAAATTATAAACTCCCAACTTTAAAGTAAATTAGATAGTAAATATGAAAAATGATAAACTAAGATGAGAAAAGAACATACATTCACTAAGACTTCACAAGTAAGTGTATAGTAAGTGTGTTCAAAAGACCACAATGTTACGCAACTAATTTAATTAAACCTTAAACTTCTCTTACATATATGTTTCACTAAAACTTAATATCCTTATACAAACAATTACAAGTAAAATCAAAGATTAAAAATCGGTTTTAATCCTTAAACTTTCATAGAAGTAACAATTTAGTCCTTAAACTTTGGTTTGTAATAATTTAGTCTCTATACTTTCAATTTTATAACAATCTAGTCCTAAACTTTATTATGTAACAGTTTAGTCCCTGCACATTTTAAAACTTGTAATGATTTAGTTCCTATCATAGAAATTATTGTTAAAGTTTAATGAAATTTTTGGCATATTAGTTTGGATGATTTTTAATTAACCTTGATTTCTTGCCTATTAGATTTGTTAAGATTTAATTAATTTATCGGTTTATTTATGCTTAAATAACCCGATAAACTAATTAAAGACTCAACATTTTTACAAAACACAAAGTCTATATTATAAAATAACAAAAATTAATAACTAATTTTGAAGATTTATTTACATTAGAGACTAAACTATAACAAATTTTAAAAGTATAAGAATTAAATTATTATATACTAAAGTTTAATAAATAAATTATTACTTTCATGAAAATTTAGAGAGAAAGAGTGTTTTTTAACCTAAAATCAAAATGCAAAACTCTTGAAATTTATAGTATGTTTGGAATACATTTTCAAATTTATAATTTAAAAAAATAAGTTGTTTTCAAAGAAATTGTATTTTTTTTATAACAACTCAAAATAGTTTTTCAAGTGTATTTTAATCGATTTTTATGAAAAATTGTTTAAATAAAATTGAATTCTTTGAAAAAAACATTTTTTGTTAAGTCAATCCAAAATGACTCTTAATACCCCAAATAAATAATAAACGAAACTCCTATTCAATTAGGAGTTAAAACCAAAATGTAACGACAAATCGTAAGTTTCTTAAACCCTCTTTAAATTACGTTTCTTTCTACATTGCAAAAATGAAATCAGATATCATAGTAAAGAAATTAAAGAATAATGGTACGTAAAAATTATAACAATGGCAAACCAAGGACAAACCTCCGATCATGTTTGAATCAAGTTTAGATAATCCCCTGCCTACTCACATTGCTCATTGCCATTGCTTGCACCTACACACTCCTCTTCCCAAACATCGATAAAATCCTTCAAATCTACAACTTCATCGCAACATCCAAAAGCATAGGATTCAGTAGAACCACCGAATCCGTTGATTGCAATGTGTTCGCCGGGCGGTGGGTGGAAGACAACTCCACGTACCCAATGTACAACTCATCGGTATGTCCGCTTGCAGAGAGAGATTTCAACTGCTTTGAAAATGGGAGGAAGGACAAGGATTACTTGAGATGGCAGTGGAAGTCGAAGGAGTGCGAGATCCCGAGGTTCGATGCTGAAGAAGCGCTAGAGATGTTGCGAGGGAAGCGGGTGGTGTTCGTCGGAGACTTGCAGAGTCGAACGTAATGGGAGTCGTGGATTTGCATGTTGATGGAGGAGTGAAAAGGAAGGAAAGCGTATAGGAGATCGATGGGAGTGAGATAACGAAGACAATTAGGCATTTGGGAATGAGGTTTAGAGATCATAATATCACTGTAGATTTCTATAGGTCTCTGTTTTTTATGAATAAGAGTTATAAGGTGCCTGCGGGTGCACCCAACAACGTTAGGATGGTTGTTCGATTGGACCACGTGGATGATATTAGTGATCAGTTGATTGATTCTGATCAGTGTAATAATTTAAGTCCTAATGTAAGAAAAAAAAACAAATTATCAAAATTCATTTTTAATACTTTATAATATAAACGGTATATTTTGTAAAAATATTAAGTTTCTAATTAGTTAAACAGTTTATTTATGTATGAAACCTCATTAAACCTTAACATTAATTTCTATAATAAAGACTAAATCGTTACAAATTTGATTGTTACATAGTAAAATTCAATAACTAAATTGTTACAAAATTGAAAGTATAAGGACTAAATTGTTACAAATTAAAGTTCATAGACTAAATTATTACTTATATGAAAGTTTAGGGACAAAAAGTGATTTTTAATCTAAAATTAAATATACATTCTTGTGTTGGTCAAAGAGAATTTGCGTGCGCACTAGTTAAATTGCATTGTTTTTTAAATTAAACAACACAGTAGAGCATGTGAGGATTGAAACCACTTAAAAAAAAAGTACTATTTGTTTACAAAAAATTTAGCTTGGTCTTTTAAATATACTGTTTAATAACAACATAACATAAAAATAATCGTTAAAAAAGAGTTTAAAAGCTTGATTTTCAAATTTTAAAATTATAACCCGATGATTATTAGAAGTAATTTTGTGATTGAACCTGATGTTCTTATGAATAAACAAGAGGTGCTTCCTCCAAATAGGGGACTCACTCGAACTTGGAATGCCTGTGATTGATGGGTACAAGATGGCATTAAATACTTGGGTTGATTGGGTCGAAGCTAATATCAATCCCAATAAAACTATTATTTTCTTTCGAACTAAGTGTATTCATTGGAGGTGCTCTTTTCCTCTCTATTTACAGTTCTATTCACATCTACATCAATCTAACTAATTACAAAAGCTTCATAAATATATGAAAATTAATATGTGAAATCACATCATTCATGAATTAAGAATACTAAAAAGGTATAGTATCAAAAGAAATTAAAACATTTTCATCTTAACCTATAGCTTTCATCCAACCAAACTATAGAAATTTTGTTTTATAAGGAAGCAATATGTGTCTTACCTACTCAATTACATGCTCAAATATTTTGAGTAACAATTTTTATGAATGTTTAGGTGCAGAGGTCCTAATCAATGTGATGTGAGTCAACAACCATTAAAAGAAACAAAATGGAGACAAGAATGAAAAATCAGACATAATAATGGAGGTTTGAAGAAGAAGATGAAGAGAGTTCCAGTGAAAGTGATGCATTTAACTCCAATAGGATCTTACACAAGTGATGCCCATGTGGGAAATTGGGGTGACAATCCTTCTATCTAAGATTGTGGCCATTGGTGTCTTCCTTGCTTTCCTGATATTTGGAATGAAATGAAAGAATAATATAGTGCTAGACAATGACGTTGGGCGCCATTACTCCGATCCCGAAGGCCAACAAAATAGGATCGAATTCCTATGATGTTATCACATGCTAATGTATACAAAGCATAGGCTTGCTTTGAGCACTCTAATTTCTTCAAAGGATGGGACTACAAACTTTTATTCTAGTAATAATTCTATCTTGTGGCAGACCTTGACCACTCCCTGCAACCTGGACTCTTCTTCTACCTGCAAGGAAAACATGAAAATAAAACATGAGCTTTTGAAGCCCAGTGACTAGAATCATAATTATAAGTCTATCTTGAGGTTTCCGTTCGAGGAACAGACAGTTCGTGATTTCAACGAGAGCGAGATTTTGCTAGATTATTGCAACGAGAGCAAGATTTTGCTAGATGATTGTGACAAGAGCGAGATTTTGTTAGACGATTGCGACAAGAGCGAGATTTTGCTAGACCTCCAACGATCAAAGATTAATCAGCTGAACTCTTTAACTTAATTAACCATCATTCATTAACTACTGGGTCACTCGACTAAAGCCTGGAGTGCACAACCCATACAGCTAACCATGGATTGTGTGAATGTGTCTACCTACTGCACACTCTGCATTTGTGCTACATTACTCATCGTTAGATTTTTCAACATGTTAGTCAACATAGCTACTTGTGCTGACAGAGTGGCCACTGTGTTGGTGTCAATTCTCTTTAGGGTTCGATTCTGGTTGAAATGGGAGCTTTTCAGACTGTCTCTCCAATTTGCTCACTAAGGTGGCTTGCATCAATCAATCCTTGCGCGTGCACTATCTTCAACGTGTCTAAGCCTTCAACACATGCCTACACAACGCATTGCGCACTCCCCACACAACTTAACGCTCGGTCTGGCCACTTGCGGGCATGTCAGCCTATACGATAGAATCTCATTCGTCTAAACGATCATCTAGTTTGTGCGTTCTCTAAACGATCGTATACCACTTTCCTAAACGATCGTGTAGTCTGTACAAAGAATCAAAGAATTTAGATGAGCAAAGAAAACTAATGAATTAAATAACATTAACAGAATGGCCACAAAAATAAATGAATGTAAGGACTATTGACTATTGTACTTGGAACATTGCCTGGGAAGGGCCACTCCTTCTCAGCCTACTTTCTTGATAACTGGGATCGGCACCCAGGAAGGAAGACCATTTATCTTCCTGTTCCATCTTAAATGGGAAGATTGTGTGTCTTCCTTCCCGATTGGGACTATGACCGAAAAAATGTATGAATTCTAGTTGAGATTCAAAATGCCACCTAATCCTGTTTGGTTGAGGCTGAGCCGCTCGTCCAAGACCTCTGCTGCTTCTTCGTCCGGACAGGCGAAGATCTCTTAGAAGATAAAACATCAGTGTAGGTTCGATTTGGACTATCCACATCGAATGAGAAGCTAGTGGATGAGATCAAAGTTGGACAAATTTGAAGAAACGGAAGTCTTTTGGAGTTTAAAAACATGAAAATTGGCAAAGGAGAATTCCACAAGATGAAAATTCTTAGTGAGAAAGATAAGTTTGTGTGCAGTGAGAGTGAAATGCACAAACATTGATACATTATCTTGGGATGCACCCAAGGTCCAAAATATTATTGGACAACCAAAGTATTCTTACCTCAGCCTCTTATCATTAAGCTAAATGATATCAACTTCTTGCTCTGGAAGAAACAGTTGCTGAATGCGGTCCACACCAACGGTCTTGAAGTGTTTTGAATGTTACAATTCCTTCACCTCTTAAGTTCCTGGATGTTAATAATATGCAACTAAATCTAGATTTTCTAGCATGGGAAAAGTACAATAGTTTTCTTATATGTTGGATATATTATTCCTTATGTAAAGAAAAGATGGGTGAGATCGTTAGTTTAGACTTTGTTACTTATATATGGAATTCTTTGTGTAAATAAGATTCTAAAATTATTGCTCGTATAATGAGTTTAAAGGCCCAGTTACAACAAATTAGGAAAGATGACTTGTCTAATAATCAATATTTGTCTCAAATTAAGAAGGTTGCTGATAAATTTAGTGTTGTTGGCGAGCCGATCTCTTATCATGATCACCTTGCACCGTATTAGATGGCTTAGACAGTGAATATAATGTGTTTGTTTATGTCTATACAAAATTGTTCTGATAATCCTTCGATTAAAGGTGTGAGAAGTTTATTATTAGCTTATAAGGCTCGAATGGGAAAACAAAATACAGTTGATTAGTTGAATATTGCTCAAGTTAACCTCAGCCGCTTTTCCTTTCAACACAATAGTAAGTGCAATGCCTCATGCCCTTTTTCAAATCAACCTTCCTTAGTTATGACCTCCCCTATTTTTTCTCATCCGTCTCTTTCTCCACCAACTAATGTTCTTAGTCGTCCCATTTTTAACCAAAAATCAAAACCACCCTTCTCCAAATCTCAATGTCAACTCTGCAACAAGTTTGGTCACATTGCACCAAATTGTTATCAACTTGCTACCATTGCTCATCAACACACCAACCCCCAAGCCCATGTCTCCTTTGTCCAGCCCTCTTACTCTGCCCCTTTAACTGACATCTCTTCTATTCAATCTTTTAATTTTCAGCATCTGGATGAAGGTTGGTTTATGAATTCTGGAGCTATTCATCATTTATCTCCTGATGCCTCCAATTTCTTTAATCATGTGCCTTATTAAGGTGGTGAACAAGTAACGTTTGGTATGGTAAGCAAATTTTTATTTCTTTCATTAGTCATGTTTATCTTTCTTCTTTTAATAAACTCGTTTATCTTCAGCAAGTTCTTCACACTCCTACTATTACCAAACGCCTTATTAGTATTGCTCGACTTTGTAATGATAGTAAAGCTTTTGTTGAATTTTATGCTTCCTTCTTCCTTGTCAAGGATCTCAAGTCCAAGACGATTCTTCTTTGAGGAAAACTTGAAGATGGTTTGTATAAGTTACATACAACTGTCCATTCGTTCCCTTCTTCCTCCAACTTCAAGACTGCTGCCTTCATCTCCACGATTAATAATTCTCCAACTTGGTATCTTCGGTTGGGACATCCTCTAGCTCCCATTTTAAGTCTTGTTTTGTCTCAAGGTCATTTACCTTCTTTTGGTATACATACTTTTTGTAATGTCTGTCATGTTGCTAAGAGCCATCATCTACCTTTCTTCAATGTTATCATTGAAACTACTACATCGTTTCAACTTGTTCATTCTGATGTATGGGTTGTTAGGATTGGTATCCTAATTCTCCCAGAGTCTCGTAGTTCGTAAACCTTTTGTACGCACATTGTTATTAATAAAAAAAGAGTTATTTTATTTTCATTTACCCATATCCAATAAACTAAGATCCGTGGTTATTTAATGTAAGCTTAAGCATGTATGTGAGACATACAAGCGGGTCATGCCTTAAGTAATAATCTAAATGTTCTGTAGTATAAGGATAAAGAAGGGATACCTTATCCTGGTGACACTACGGATACGGCCCGCTTTGTAGATAGTTGCAAGTGTTGTAACGTACTACAAATGGTCTGATCCTGACCATTCATGTGGAGACATGCAAGTGAAGGTGTCCTATACAAAGAGTTTGTATAAGATCTAACCACGAGATTATTAGTCTCTTTATATAACGTCGTTGATAATTGAGACTTACATTTCACTAAAATGACCATAGGTGACATGACCTCAATCCTTAGTGTTTTGGGAGCTCCTGCCTATGGAGGCAGTTCTTTGATTAATATGGGTGAGAGTGGCTAGATTACCAACTCAGCAAGCCTACCATTTCACTAAAATGACCATAGGTGACATGACCTCAATCCTTAGTGTTTTGGGAGCTCCTGCCTATGGAGGCAGTTCTTTGATTAATATGGGTAAGAGTGGCTAGATTACCAATTCAGCAAGCCTACCTTTTTGGAAATTTGTCTGATTGGGGAGTTGGGAACTCAGTTACACAAGACGGAATTCACTCCTTCCCCGAAGCAGGGGTAAGTAGATAAATTGCTCCTTCAGGGCTGATTCTAGGTCTTGAACATAGTGATCACACCCTCTCTTTGGAAGAGAGAACTCAGTCATAGTAGGACTATGACTTATTGTTCATTAGAGAAATCAGTGGTACTTAAGGAGACAGATGTAACTATAGGGGCAAAACGATAAATTGGCCCATTTGTACTTACGAGCGATTTGTGAAGGGTTATCGCATTGTTGATTGGTTATATGGACACAGAAATATATCTATAGTGAGAAAAGTGCAGCTATAGATCTTTAGTGGAGTGTCCGAACGTTAACGGATGGTGGATCTCGTGACTAAAGATTTTAGTCAGTTATTCACGTACCGTTGGAGCTTCAAGCTACAGGTCCATAAGGTCCCGGGTTCAAGTTGAGAATCAGATTTTGGGGTTGATTTGAAGTGTTCAAATTAACAAGAGAAAATTCAACTATATGTGATATAATTGGTGTGATGTATTAGATACATTCATTAGAGTGATTTATATTAAGTACCATAAAATAGAAAGAGAACTATGATTATATGTTTCATATGATGAAATATTAAAGCTATAGGTTATAAATATAATATGATAAGCTGGTTATCATATTTATCTATAATATTTAATTATATGATAATTAATTTCTTTTTCTCTAATAACCGATTGAATGGGAGTTATTGGAAGTTTTTTGGTTACTGTGAGATAAAAAAAAAATGGTTTTCCAAATTTAGAAGTTGCTTCATTCGGAAAGTACTCACGGAAAAAGGGATGTCAAGGAAAATTGTTTTACTAAGCGATAGCCGTTGAGAAACTAAACGATCGTTTAGAGTTGACTATACGATAGTCATTCAGCTGATCGTTACTACACGATCGAGTGGTAAAGTCTATGTGATAGGTTTCATTTACTAAACGATTGAGTACATCGTCTATGCGATAGACAGTGTCATATCTCCCACTTACTCGATCGCATACCTCCTATCTTCCTCAAGCCAAGATCATACAGAGCCTATAACTCCTGAATTCTCACACCGAGAATACCAAGATAACACTTGTAGTTGTGTTCTTACTCATTCATGGATCGAGTTGGACTCGATTGGAGTCGAGGCTTATTCAGACGATCGTTGTGTTCGTGTACATGTTGTGTGTTGTTCTTTGCGTTCGAGTGTTATTGTAGACGCATTGAAGACTATCAATGGATTCTTGAAGAATGGTTCTTCAAAGGTACGCATACTTTATCCCTTGATACTCTTATAGCATGCTGCAATTTTTGAATTCGCATGACCTATTAGTTTTCATTTAAGACTGTAATTGTTTGTGTTCAATCTGAATAGAATTTAGAACAATCCCTTCCGCTGCTCATGGAGATCCTCGTGTTATATTTCCTTCAGTCCTTCCCCTCAAATTTCAATAAATGGAGCTCAAATTTTTATCTTATTTGTAGATGACTATACTCGTTTCTCTTGGTTTTATTTTCTAAAATATAAAGATGAAGTTCTTCCTTGTTTTTTAAATTTTAAAAAGCTTGTAGAAACACAATTCGATACTAAAATAAAAGCTTTCAAACAGATTGGGGTGGTGAATTTCAAAGTATTTCCTCTCTTTTACATTCTCATGGCATTATCTATCGTGTCTCTTGTCTTCATACTCCTCAACAAAATGATTGGGTGGAACATAAACATCATCATATCGTTGAAACAGGCTTATCCCTTTTTGCCCACTCCAATATTCCTCTTAATTTTTGGAGCTATGCTTTTCAATCTATTGTTTATCTTATCAACCGACTTCCAACTCCTGTTCTTTCTAACTTTTCTCCTTATCAAAAAATTTATGGTTGTTTACGGGACTATTCTATACTTCGGTCTTTTGGCTATGTTTGTTTTCCATTCCTTCATTCTTAAATTCTCACAAACTTCTTTTTCATTCTACTGAATGCATCTTTATGAGTTATAGCACTAATCACAAGGGTTACTTATGCCTTGATTCCTCTTCTAGTCGGTTGTATGTTTCTAGACATGTAGTATTTAATGAAGGTATATTCCCTTACTCTCGGTCCTCTTTTCATTTTGGAAAAATCAAACGTTATCATTTATATCACTCTGTTTATACTCCCACTCCCTTTCACTTGCCTCCTGCTTCCCCATTGTCCAATACTTCCGTTTCTAATTCTTTGCCTACCAATTCCCCTGCTTTTACTTCAACACCCTTGAAGCCTCCTGGTTTTTCCTCTTTATCACCAACGAAGGTTGCTCTTTCCCTCCTATCTACATCAAATTCCGCTCTACTCTCTTACTCTCCTTCCTCTAACATCTTACCTTCTATTCACCCCTCTTCCCTACCAACCAACACCAATTTATCCTCAAACACTCCCACTTCTATTCCATTTATTTCCTCTTCTGATGTTTCAATTTCTCTTCCTCCTCATCTTTCCTCTCCCTCATCTCCCATTCAAAATTTGCCTCTGTCTACTTTTTTACCACCATCATCTAACAATTTCCATTCTATGATCACAAGATCAAAAGATGTCATCTTCAAACAAAAAGTCGACTGCTCAATCTAGCCTTTTACCTTCATTACCTATGGAACCAACATCTTTTCATGAGGCTATAAAATGTGTTGAATTGAAAGAGATTATGGCTAGGGAGTATCAAGCTTTGGTTTAGAATAATACTTGGATTCTTGTTTCTTCTTAACTGCATCATAAAGTTATTAGTTGTAAATGGGTGTATAAGATTAAACTTAAACCAAATGGAGACATTGAGAGGTATAAGGTCATCTAGTTGCTCACGACTAGGATCAATCTTATGGCATTGATTATTTTGAGACGTTTAGTTTGGTTGTTAAGCCAGCTACCATACGGATCATTCTAAGTCTTCTTCTCCATTTCTATTGGCATATTAAGCAATTGGATGTACATAATGCCTTCTTAGATGATGAGCTTCATGAGGATGTATATATGGCACAATCTTCTAGTTTTGTTGATCTAACCCATCCTTCACATGGTTGCAAGATTAAAAAGACATTATATGGTTTGAAATAGAGTCCTCATGAGTGGTTTCTTAAATTAAGTAATTGTTTGCTTTAATGACAGTTGTGGCATCAAAATCTGACAGTTCTATGATTGTGTATCGTCAACATTCAGCTATAGTTTTATTTTGATATGTATGGATGATATTCTCGTTGTGGAAAATTGCTTGGATCGTATTCAGAAGTTCATATGCTCTCTTAATGATTTATTTGCTTTAAAGGATTTGGGTGACTTGTTCTATTTTCTAGGCATTGAGGTTAAACATTCTGCTGGTTGTTTACATCTGTCTTAGTAAAAATATATCTTTGATTTGCTTCAAAGGGCTGACATGCCTTCGTGTAAATCAATGGAAACTCCAATGGCTACTGGTACCATTTTATCCCTTACTGATGGTCTTTTGCTTGATGATACAACAACTTATAGGAGCATTGTTGGTGATGTTCAGTATTGCACTTTAACACAGTCCTGGTTTGAGCTTATTTGTCAACAAAGTTTGCCAATTTTTTCATGCTCCAATCATTGCTCATTGGAATGTTGTTAAACGCATTCATCGCTACTTAAAAACAACTTCTTCACTAGGCCTTAAGTTTACTAAGTCTCACCATATTTCTTTAACGTGCTATATTGATGCCGATTGGGCCAACTTTCCTAATGATAGATGGGGTACAAGTGGTTATTGTATTTATTTGGGTAACAATCTAGTTTCATGGTCTTCTTCTAAACAGAAAGTTGTTTCTCATTGCATTGCCGAGTCAAAGTATAGAGGCATGTCTAATGTTGCAGCTGAGTTTGTTGAGGGATACTGGTTTCTCTTCTTCGTCAGTGCCTCTATTGTTGTGTGACAACATTAGTGCCACCTACTTGGCAACAAACCCTATACTTCATCAACTGACCAAACACATAGAAATTGATCTCCATTTCATTCACGAACGAGTCTTGAGTAAGCAGTTGTTAGTAAGGTTTGTTTCGTCGGAGGATCAAATTGTCGATATTATGACTAAAACTTTATCTTCTTCTCAGTTCTATTGTCTCAGAAGCAAGCTCACCGTGTAGTCCTCAGCTTCGTTTAAGGGGGATGAAAGAATCTTTGGGCTTGTATTATTGGCTTAATTATAGATTATATTATGAGCTTTTCCTCCTTTTCGTTATTGATTTATTTCCTATTTTTCTCTATCTATTAGGTTGTTACACGTGTACTCACTATAGCCTTTATATTGGATGACTTGCTTAAAGACATATTTTAGTTTCTAAAATTTAGAAAATGATTTTAAATAGTCTCGAAGTTAACTTAATCATTAGTTGATTAATGAAAAAGTGACGTGACATGTTGAGTTGACACATTTCAAATGAGTTGGTAATTTTTGTATTAATTTTATATTAATTCGTTTAGCTGAGGTGGATTTTACTCTTTACATCTCTTTTTACTTGTTTTCGGTCTCTCTCTTCCCTCCATTCCTTTGAACCCGAGTTCTTCCTCCATGGCCGTCCAAGCTTTCAAAGGTGGTGCCTTTAAATTTTACCACATAAACCTTTATTCTCTTCTATGAAGACAAATCTTAAATCCATCAATTTTGGCTCCTCAAATTCCAACTCCAAAATGCTCTACTTTTCAACCCCTTCATTCTTCTCCCTCTAATTCTCCTCCTCTGATTCTATTTGGAACTTAATTACTCACTTATGGACCTCATGCGAATTTGTGGGACGAAAGGTTCCTTTGGCCGCAATGGGTTTTTGAATGGCTTGTAATCTTTATTTTTAGGTTGTGTGTTTCAGACTCGAACAAAAATGAAACGAAGAGGTTAGAGAACTTGCTCAGAGACTATCAATGGCGGCAGAAAACAGAGATTCATTTGTTTTGCAGCAAAATTGCCCTTAAAAACTTTGCTTTGCCACGAACTTGTCGTTCAAATGTTTAACATTTTTACAAATAAAAAGAATGAGCTTTGTTTCCTTGAGATTTCAAAATGGAGGTTGAATAGCACATTTTTAGAGAGATGCAGGGGAGAGAGAGAAGAAGGGCGGGAGAAGAAGAAAGAGAGAAGGAAAAACAAAAAAGAAATAAGAAAATCCAAATAATTATAAAATTATATACAATTAATAAAAAATCCCACCTCATTTAGAATTCAACAGCTTAACATCCCACGTCATTTTTTCTTAATTAACTATTAGTTAGAATTAACTAACAGATCATTTAGAATTATTTTTAAATTTGGACTAAACGGTTTCTTTTGAAACCTTATAAATCAAATAAACACTAAATTCAAATATCAAAGACCAAAAATACATTTTAAATTTATTATCAATTTCATTTTATGGATTTTTTGCATGAACAAGAGTTGGAATACGAAATTTTTTTTTCCTCTTTACACATGTTTTTATTTTTGGAAAAAATAATTTTTTAGTTCTTGAATTTTGAAGATTAAATGCATTTAATCATTCATGTTTTAAATTGGTAAATTTAATTCTTAATTTTCAAAAATGGATTTATAAGATCCATTGTTTAAAAAAAAAAAGTCAGTAAATTTGAACAAAAAGTTGACTACATAGCGAAGTGACAAGATTAGTTGGAGAAAGACTATATTTTCATAAAACTTGGGAAAATATTTCAATTTGTTTTAAAATTTATACCATTTATCTTGAATTTGTTATTATGTATCTTAACCAAGAAAGAAGAAAAGAAGAAAAACAATACACGTATGTTCGAGCACTGAGATGATATACTATACACGGAAGGAAAATGATGGTGAGATACGAAACACGTTTCGAAAATGGGTCCACAAACAATTAAAATCAGTAAGATAGGATAATCGATAATGGACTTCTAATTAAAATCATCTCTCTCTTTTGCATTTTGGGAGATTAAGAGAAGAAAATGAGAGAGAAAGTTGAGATATTGTAGAAATATTTTTTTTTAAAATAGTTTTTTCCTCATTATTTTGCCACCTAATCATCTAGTTGATTTTTTGTAATAAAGGGACCTTTTAAAATCATTCATGAAAATTCAGAAACTAAATTAGCCAATTTAAAATATGAGGGGCTAAACATATCTATTCTTCAAAACTTAGGAACAAAAAGGTATTTTTCTTTTTATTTTACATTTTTAACCTTGAGTTTTGAGTTTAATTTTGATTTTGTATTTAAGTTTCAAAATATTATGTTTTAAGTCTTTAAGTTTTAAATTTTGTTTCTATTAGTCCTTAAGTTTTAAAATTTACATTCTTTCCTTTTATTTTTCATTATATACATGTGTTAATATCTATTAAATAGTTTAAAGTAATTATAATTAATTAATTTTCACTAATTTTTCAAATACCTATAAAAAAAAAATTTATCATAGATACTGAAATTAATTAACTCAAAGTTAACACCATAGACTAGAAGTAAGCAATAGTAAAAATTCAAAGAGAAAGTGTAAAATACTTAAATCTATGGACCAAAATGAAAATTAAATTCAAAACTTGAGAATAAAATTATAAATTTTAAAATCTAGAGACCAAAATAGAAGTTAGACTCTAAATCTAGAAACCAAAAGGGTATTTAACTTGGATCACTCATGGAAAATTGGGCAAAATGACTCATTAGAATTTCTATTTTGTTTTTTTAACCTATCTTTTGAAAATGATGTAAGTATGGTTGTATAATTACTCTTATGCCCTTACCACCAACCTACCAAATTAATTCACATTCTCCACCTAAAATTAATTTATCTAAAAACCATTAACAAAAAATTATTCACGCAAAAAATTCTTCATCAAATTTGTTAGTTGTATAATTACTCTTATGCCCCTTATTAAATTTTCACTTTCAATTTCAACCACCAATCCATCAAATTAATTCACATTCTCCACCTAGAATTAATTTATCCAAAAACCATTAACAAAAATTTATTCTCACAAAAATTTTCCATCAAATTTGATTTTTTTTATAACCCCACAAAAAGTTCTCTTCGTCAAGTCCAAAACTCGTATTTCACGAAACTGTAATTTTGTACACTCCGTCTTAAAAGGGTATGTATTTCATTTTTGTATGTATTCTCAATAGTTTACTAATTTTTGGGAAAATTGACAATGTCATGCATTTGATATTTATTTATAAATTTTTGGAGTTTGATTTATATTTGCTTTGTTGATTATTTCTTTTTCTTTTTTTTAATAATGCCCTGCATTTGATATTTATTTATAAATTTATAAAAAAAAAATTAAAAAATAGGATTTTTTTTAATACCCAGCCGGGCTTCACCGGATATTCACTGTGTAGGAAGCAAATGAGTTCAAATTACACGGTCGGGCTTCACTGGGTAGGAAGAAAATAAGTTCAAATTACCCAGTCGGACTTCATCGGGTAAGAAGCAAATGAGTTCAAATTATCCGACCAGCTTCACCGGGAGCAATATTAAATATTTGAATAAGTTTGATTCCTGATCGTGCTTCACCAGGTTATCACCATTGATTATGTTTATAATACCAACACAAATTATAATACCAAAACATTTGTATAAACCATTGATTGTGTTTATAATACCAGCACAAATTATGCTAAGTGTCATTGATAACAATTTCATTTTTTTTTGTTACATTTTTAAAAGTTGAGCTTGTTTTCTCTAATTTACATGTTTATTAATGGTACTCACATTTGAAAAATATGCAAATTCTTAGCAAATTCATGTTTGGATTTTATCAGGAATTTCAATTTATTGTTTAAATTTTGGAAACACTTTTAGAAGTAGATGATGAAAGAAAGAAACCAATGAAATGAAAAAGACAAAAAGCTAAGATTTGGTTCGGTAACTATTTGATTTTTTGTTTTTGTTTTTAAAAATTAAATTTATAGACACTATTTTTACCTCCAAATTTTTTTCTTTGTTGTCTACTTTTTACCAATAGTTTAAAAAACCAAGTTAGATTTTGAAAATTAAAAAAGTATAACTTTTAAAAAATTATTTTTATTTTTGAAATTTAACTAAGATTTTAACCAATATACTTAAAAAGATGCAATCATTGAAAGAAATGGAGAGGAAATAAGCTTAAATTTCAAAAACAAAAAACAAAAAACAAAACAATTATCAAGTGAGACCTAAATAGTTATCGTCAGATAGAGTCAATTAGTAATGACTTATAAATGTTGCATCTTAATATTTAGTAGGCTTAATTAACCAAATTTGTTTGTCAATCGAAAAAATCACTATCTAAAATGCTCCCTCTAATTTATCTTTACATAGAATAGGATTCGTTTGAAATAAGCCACTCCATTTTAGATTCTCTAGATAAAATAAGGTGTTAGTGACAGTGGTATTTAGTCAACTAAAAACCCAAGCCATTCAATATACTATATTAAAACTTGACATTGTATATTTAGAGTGTTGCATGTTGAAAAACCGCGCAAAAAGTTTTCGACATCATTGCTAGAGATGGACAATTATTTAGTGTCATTGATATTTTTATATTTTTTATATGTTATAGTATATTATTGTATTATTCTATTTAATAATTATTCTTTTTATTCTTCTTTATACCATTTATTTTTCTAAACTTTTTGTCTCCACTAACTTTTTCTCTAGACTTTTCCATCTCCTGACTATCTTCTCTCTTACTTTTTTTTGTTCGATCTCTCTTTAATTTTTTCTCTCTTAACATTTTGATTTATAAATTTTTAAATTAAAAAAATAGTTTTAAATGATCCTATGAAAAAAAAAATGAGAGGGAGAGACGGGAGAGGGATAAAAGTGAGTCCACTTCAACAAAAAAAAAAAAAAAACTAATAAAATTTTATTAGACACCTTTGTTGAAGGATAAAATTTTAGACCAATCACAAGTCACCACGTTGTTTGCTAAATTAATAACGATTTCTAAATCATTAAATTTGGGTCCAATTAGAAGTTGACACATGTCCCGAATTGAATTGAAGACAAGTTTCGATGACGTAATTGGCCCAATTTGATATTATTATTTGGGTTTAAAGTTTAAACTACAAAAAAAAGTTGAATTGGACCCAAATTTCATATCAGGCCCAAAACCAACTAATTGGGCCTAGGGGCCAAGCCCACGGAGCCCGCCTGAGAACTCTATAAATAGAGAAGTTCTCATCATTTGTAGGGGAAGCATTTTTTTTCTACATCCAAAGGACCCTTGAAGACACAAAGACTCTTCCAAGACTTCTACTCCAAGCTTTCAAGACTTCTACTTCAAGCTTCTAAGACTTCTACTTCAAGAATGTTCGACAATTTTCTTCTTCAAGTCAAGCACATTCACCCAACCAAGAGAGATTCAAAGGATCAAGTACTAGAGATCGAACCACATCGCATCAAATCAACTTTAACATCAATACAAACTCAAGTTCAACTCCATGAAACACGTTTCTCTGAAAACCTCGTGCAAACAAATTGGCACGACCAGTGGGACCTCTCTACCTCTCATCTCTCTCTCACCATCCAAACAAGCCAAATGGCACCTAAGAAGATGACATCCAAAGCTTCTTCCACAAACGGCTCGTACAGGGGATCTGTCACCCGCGACCGCTCAAGAGAAATCACGCAGGAGCAAGAGCAGAGCTCCCTCATTGCCTACAACATCTTAAGACAAATGATGGAATCCCCACAAAGTGGGGTTGTCATCAAGGAAAACCCATTGTTTGACAACTCTACTTTCGCATCCAGCAGGCTGAAAAGAGATTCACCGCCAAATGTGATTTCTGTCATGATGGCGGATGTGACGACGGAAGCGGCCATGGCAGAAATGGAAAGGAAGATTAACCTTCTGATGAAAGCCATCGAGGAGCGAGACCATGAGATTGCTACCCTGAAAGAACAAATGCAGTCTCGAGAGACTGCTGAATCAAGCCAAGCACCCACGGTCAAAGCAATTGACAAGGGGAAGACCGTGCTACAAGAAAACCAATTGCAACAGTCAGCCTCGGTGGCCTTTTTACTGGTTCAACAACTGCAAGACATGATCATGACCTCCATAAGAGATCAATATGGAGGGTCGGCTCAAACTTCCTTCATGTATTCCAAGCCATACACCCAGAGGATTGACAACCTGAGAATGCCTATAGGGTATCAACCCTCAAAGTTCCAACAATTCGACGGAAAGGGCAACCTAAAGCAACACATCGCCCACTTCGTAGAAACATGCAAAAATGTGGGAACAAGGGGAGACCTGTTAGTAAAACAGTTCGTCAGAACCCTCAAAGAGAATGCTTTTGACTGGTACACAGACTTAGAGCCTGAGGTGATTAATAGCTAGGAACAACTTGAAAGAGAATTCTTGAATCGCTTCTACAGCACCAGGTGCACCATCAGCATGATGGAGCTGACGGACACCAAACAACAGAAAGGGGAGCCAGTCATCGACTATATCAACCGATGGAGAGCTCTAAGTCTGGATTGCAAAGATCAACTCACCGAATTATCTGCTGTGGAAATGTGCACGCAGGGTATGCACTGGGAACTCCTCTATATCCTATAGGGGATAAAGCCCCGTACCTTTTAAGAATTGGCGGCCCGCGCTCACGACATGGAACTAAGTATCGCCAACAGAGGAACGAGGGACTTTCTGAGCCACGAACCGAGGAAAGACAAGAAGGAGGTGAAGGGCACTGAGAAAATTGTGAAGGACGCCACAAAAGAATCAATGGTCGTTAATACAATCCCATTGAAGTTCTCCTCAAAATGGAAAAAAAAATAGAAAAGAAAGACGAAGAAGGCGAAAGACGTTGCCCAACCCTAAAGGAACGACAGAAAAAAGTCTACCCATTCCCCGACTCCGACGTGGTGGATATGCTTGAGCAGCTACTAGAGAACCACTTTATCTAGTTGCCAGAATGCAAACGACCGGAACAGGCCGGCAAGGTGGATGATCCCAATTACCGCAAGTATCACAGAGTCATTAGCCACCCTATCGAAAAATGTTTTGTACTGAAGGAATTGATCCTGAAATTGGTCCAAGAGAGGAAAATAGAGCTGGATTTAGATGAGTTGGTCCAAACGAATCATGTTGCGGTGATGGTAACTCAAAGCGTGGCGACACCAATCATATTTTATGAAGAAAGAGAGAGTTCGGTCTAGTTTGGGACCTTCGAACCTGTGGTGGTGCAATTTCAGTAGGAGGTCCAAACTACATATCCTCAAAACGGAGGAGAGCGCACTGACGAGGATGATAACGAATGTTGGATCCTTGTGGCACGCCGTGAGAAGAAAAGACTAAACTTTACCCATAAAGAGTTATGCTCTCATGGAAGCTACAAGAGAGGAGCAAAGCACAAAAAGGGAAGGGTAGAAAAAAAGGCTCGAAGGCCCAAGGCTGTTGACACAGATGACCTTAGCAGATTTCCTCCTAAAGAACTTCTGCAATTGGAGTTCAGAGGAGATACCAGAGGTTGCCGCATCTCGTGCGGTCAGTATCAGAGAGGAAGAAGATACCATTCCAGGCTCATTAAAGTCAATAGGAGAACCAAAAGGTTCGTCACTATTCAACATAGACGAACCGCTTTCACTCTCGTAAGAAGCTAAGACGACCTTATTGAAGCGCTGTTAGAATCCAATGCCTCTAGTACATCGACCTGTGTAGCACGTGCTTATGCCTCGTGGTGCGCATCCATAGGCTTCTCAGACGAAGATCTGCTACTGGGATCCAAACTGCATAATAGGCCTTTGTACGTCTCTGGATACATCCAAGAACAAAGAGTGGGTCGAATCCTCATTGATAATAGATTCGCCATCAATATAATGCCTACGACGATTATGAAACAGTTGGGCATATTCATGGAAGAGCTATCAAACAGCAAATTAGTAATTCAGGGTTTCAATCAAGGCAGCCAAAGGGCGATAGGCATGATATGCTTGGAGCTCCTCATTGGCGATCTGAAGGTCGACGCGCTGTTTCATGTGATAGACTCAAAGACCACCTACAAACTGCTATTGGGACGCCCTTGGATTCATCAGTGTTTCAAGTTTTACCAAGACGGGATTAAGAAGGTCGAAGCAGATTCTAATCCGTTTTCTGAAGCCGAGTCTCACTTCGCAGATGCAAAATTTTACCTAAAGAGCGAGAATTCTGGCGAGACTGCTTGCAGAGAACTTGCTGACAAAGAAAGCGGGTGGATCCCGGTCGAGGTCGCCAGTAGACACAGAGAAAAGGACAGGTAGCAAGGTACGAGCCTCCAGCCCAAAGGAGAATAGAATGTCTCTTGGCGTTGGAGAAACACCCGTGGTGAGGGGCGAGAAAGCCTCAAAACCTCCGATTCTACACTACGTCCCTTTGTTGAGACAAAAAAAGGGTAAGTCACCTTTTACGAAATGCTCAAAAGGTCTGCAAGTCGGCGACATAAAAATTTTAAATGAGAGTTTCATCACACCCCTCACGCCGATAACGAAGCAGGAAATCCAAAAGCCGGAGGCGGAAGTGACGGGGCTAAAGTCGCCTGAGAGACGAACTGAAGACGGATTCGATCCCAAAGCTTACAAGCTGTTGACGAAGGCGAGCTACGACTTCACAACTCACACTGAGTTCAAAAGTTTGAAGATTTACGAGCAGCCCCGACTCTTGCCAACCCAAAAGAAGCTTTTGCAAGAGGGACACACTATACCCACGTCGAAGGTAGGACTCGGATATGAGCCATTAGAGCCAGTCCGCATAATCAGAAAGGCGAAGGGGAAAATGGCCAACATCAATCATATCACTGTGGAAGAAGTTGATGATACAAGAGAAAAGAAGGGCAAAGATAAAAGAGTCTCAGCCTTCGACCGTATTAGATCCCCTCGACCAATGTGTCCCTAGTAAGACAAAGGGGAAGGGAGGAGCCGACGCTGATGCCCCTGAAACAACTACAGGAAAGAGGGGGCCAATACCCCAAGCGAATCGGCCTTAGAAACGCTGAAGTGTTATCGGACCAGAAGCCATCAAGAGAGATAAGAAGTGATGGAGAAATCCGTAGTACCATCCCCTCACTCATTAAAAGAAAGACCTTCGTTACTTTAAATACAAGTGAGGGCACGCTCAAAGTAAAGCGGCGCGACATAGTTTTCACCAATCCTCATAATGGAAATTTAGAGCAGGAGGAAGGCGAAACTTCATGCCACCACATCACCATCACCGAAGAATCCGAAGAAGATATGACTAAAGAGGAAGTGGAAGATGCTCCGCAAGGTCTAGAGGACGGTGGTCAATCCATGGTGGACGAGCTAAAAGAGGTGAATCTGGGCACCATAGAAAAGTCGCATCCAACTTTCATTAGTGTGTCCCTCTCGGAAGGGGAAAAGGACGAATACATGAGTTTACTCACCGAATACAGTGATGTTTTCGCCTGGTTATACAAAGAGATACCGAAACTAGATCCAAAAGTAGCATACCACAATCTCGCGATCAAACAGAGGTGTCGACCTATTAAGCAGGCTCAACGACGCTTTTGGCCAGAACTTATCCCCTAGATTGAGGTTGAGGTCAATAAGCTGATTGAGGTCGGGTTCATTCGTGAAGTTAAATATCCAACATGGATAGCCAACATTGTTTCGGTTAGAAAAAAGAATGGACAACTTCGTGTTTTCGTAGACTTTCGCGACCTAAACAGCGTCTGTCCTAAAGACGACTTTCCATTACCCATCACAGAGATTATGGTCGATGCGACAACGGGACATGAGGCCCTATCCTTCATGGACGGATCTTCCAGGTATAACCAGATACGGATGGCCCTCGTAGACGAGGAAATGATGGCATTTCGAACCTCAAAAGGGATATATTGTTACAAGGTAATGCCCTTCGGGTTGAAGAACGACGACGCTACTTATCAACATGCCATGCAGAAGGTGTTTGACGATATGTTGCACAAACAACTGGAGTGTTATGTGGATGACCTTTTGGTCAAGACCAAGCAACGATAGAACCATTTGAAAGATTTAAGGATCGTGTTCGATCGCTTGCAAAAGTACCAGTTAAGGATGAACCCCCTCAAATGCGCGTTTGGCGTAACTTTAGGAAAGTTTCTAGGCTTCATTGTAAGACATTGAGGGATAGAGATAGACCAATCCAAGATTGATGCCATCCAAAAAATGTCTAGACCAATAAATCTACATGAGTTGAGAAGTTTGCAGGGACGTCTGGCCTACATCCGGAGGTTTATTTCTAACCTAGCGGGGCGGTGTCAACCCTTTCAAAGACTGATGAGAAAGGGAGAGAAATTCGAATGGGACAAGGCCTGTCATAATGCTTTCGATAGCATAAAGAGGTACCTGATCAGCCCTCCTGTCTTAGGAGCCTCAGTAGCGGGCAAACCATTGATACTGTACATTGCAGCCCAAGAGAGATCACTGGGGGCACTATTGGCACAAAAAGGAGAAAAGGGAAAATAATGCGCTCTCTATTACTTGAGTAGAACCCTGAATGGAGCCGAGATCAATTATTCCCCTATAGAGAAGATGTGCCTCGCGCTCTTCTTCGCCATAGATAAGTTGAGACACTACACAGGCCTTCACAGTCCACTTAATTGCGAAAGCCGACCCCATCAAGTAAGTTCTGTCCAGGCCGATCATCTCAGGACGTTTAGCCAAATGGGCAATCATGCTTCAACAGTACAACATTGTTTATGTACCAAAAAGGGCAGTTAAAGGGCAGGAATTGGCCGACTTCCTGACAGATCACTCGGTTCCATCGGATTGGGAGTTAAGTGAAGACTTGCCCAATGACGAAGTTCTCTTCATAGAGACCTCAAGACTGTGGGTCATGTTCTTTGACGGTGCGGCACGAAAAAGTGGTACGGGGGCAGGTATCCTCATTTCGTCAGAAAAGCACATGCTACCGTATAGCTTCACACTTACCGAGCCATGTTCAAACAACGTCGCCGAATACCAAGCTTTGATATATGGCCTCCAAATGGCCTTAGAGATTGGAGTAGCTTGTATAGAAATCTTCGATGACTCAAAGTTGATAATCAATCAACTCTTATGCCAGTACGAGGTGAAGCATGACGACTTGAAACCCTACTTCACTTATGCTCGCCAGTTGATGGAGAAGTTCGAAAGCGTGGCATTGGAACATGTCTCGAGGACGAAGAACAAGAAAGCGGATGCCTTGGCAAACTTAGCCATTGCTTTAACGAATCTGGATAATGTGCCCCTTAATATATCGCTTTGGCAGAGATGGATTGAACCTCCGATTGGGACTGCATATGAGGAAACAAATGCGATATCAGTCTACCTAACCGACGAAGAAGACTGGCGGTAGACATCATAGATTACCTTGAGCACAGAAGGCTCCCGGATAACTCCCGCCGTAAAATCAAGGTTCGCAAGAGGGCCGCACATTTTATTTACTACAAAGGGGTCCTATATCGTCGATCCCTTGAAGGACTTTTCCTTTGATGCCTCAGTAAGGAAGATTCAGTGAAGGCTTTGGAGGAAGCATACTCAGGCGTATGCGGCGCGCATCAAGCGGGACCAAAGCTACAATTCCAGCTGAAAATAATGCGTTATTATTGGCCAGGAATGATCTAGGAGTCAATGGATTATGCAAAGAAATGTGAAGTCTGTCAATATCATGCGAATTTCATTCATCAACCGCCACAGCTTCTACATTCGACCATAGCCTCGTGGCCCTTTAAAGTATGGGGGCTCGATCTGGTCGGCCCTATAACACCTAAGTCGACAGCAGGGCACTCATACATCCTCGCAGCCACTGACTACTTCTCAAGATGGGTGAGGCTGTCGCGCTAAGGGAAGCTAAGAAAGAAAACGTGGTGGATTTTATCCGCACTCATATCATTTCTCGGTACGGTATTCCCCATCAGATCGTGACGGATAATGGAAGACAATTCTCCAACAGTTTGATGGATAGGTTGTGTGAAAAATTCAAATCCAAGCAGTACAAGTCGTCCATATATAACGCCGCTACAAATGGGTTGGCTGAGACATTTAACAAGACATTGTGCAACCTGCTGAAGAAAATAATTTCCAAGTCGAAGAGAGATTGGTAGGAGAAGATCGGTGAAGGGTTGTGGGCTTATCGCACTACTCACCGTACCCCTACAGAAGTCACCACGTACTCTCTCGTTTATGGGGTAGAAGTTGTTCTCCCTAATTCCATCGCTAAGAATGGCAGTGCAAGAAGGGCTGACTATAGAGGACAACGTCAAACTGCAGCTCCAAGAGTTGGAAGCACTGGATAAAAAACGATTAAAAACTCAACAAGCCCTGGAATGTTACCAGGCGCGAATGTCTAAGGCTTTCAATAAGCAGGTAAAGCCTCGGTACTTTCAAGTAGATGATCTAGTGCTCGCCGTAAGGAGACCAATTATCATGACAAGACATATGGGGAATAAGTTTACACTTAAATGTGATGGGCCCTACGTCGTCAAAGAAGTCTATACCAACAGAGCGTACAAGATAGTTGATCAAGATGGACTAAGAATTGGCCCAATCAATGGCAAGTTTCTTAAGAAATTTTACGCATAAAAAAATAAAAATAAATAAAAAACTTTGTACAAACTACATTACAACTTGATCACTGTCATTATAAAGGGTATGTAGGCAGTTTAAAGAAATTTAAGTTCAGTCGCGTGATGGAAAAAAATATATATGTGCATGTACATGAGTAAAGAATATATATATATATATATATATATATATATATATATATATAAATAAACAAATAAGAGAAGCAAATATTTAAAGGAGGCTACAAGGCGCCAGAGAACATCACTGAGAAAATGACAAAAAAATGCTTCCATTTAAGATATTTCAGCACTACAATAGTTGAATCAAGTAGCTATGCCTAGGAGTACGCCTAATCCAATAAGACGAGCAACAGCAAGTTAAGGTACCCAGTAGTAGTTCCTCAGCTCATGCTGCATGGCTTCCAACACATCGTGTAGGACATCCAAAGCTTTGACATCCTTGTCAGAAAGGATTGGGTTGGTCTTGATCTTGTTTATCGCCCCCTGCATCTTCAAGGCCTCAAGCTTATGCCAAGTCAAAAGGCCTTCGCTCTCAGAGATCAGTAGCAATATTTCGACCCGTTCTGCCCTGATGGCCTCCAACCTGGCTAGTAGTGTCTCTTCTTCTTGTAAGGCCCGAAAGTCGCGTTCAAGTAGCGCTTTTCATTTAGCAAAAGCACTACTCTCATCGTACAATATCTTCTTCATATCAAACTTGTTAGCTAGGGCTTCAATCAAACCAAGTATTTTGATAATAACAAACTCTAGAGCTCAGAAAGACGATTCCATCGCAATTTGAATCGCTCAAATCGGAGTTCAAACGAGAAAGTTATAAGCAAAAGAAAATTGGAGAGGAAATCCAACGTGGCAGTGACACGTGGCACCTTGCTGACGTGGCATCTGACACGCGCGGCTGACGTGGCACACAAACGATCAATTTGGATGACGTGGCACTCCAACCGGTCACTTTTTGCTGACATGGTGATAACGTGGCAGTGACGTGGCAACCATAGACGAATGAGATAATGACAAGTGGCAGCTGATCAGTAGTATGGCGAAATCGTTAATTGACGCGTGGATCAATAGTATGGCGACACGTGGTGTGGGTTAAGATTTTTCAGCCTTTTCAAAATTTATTTCCTTCCTAAATTGTCATCCTTCAAATCCTTTTTATTCTCCAAATCTCAATAATTCCAATCTTTGAAAATTCCTTTTCAATTCCTCTCTTAATTATAAATCATTTCCTTTTCTATTTTTATTCAATCTTCACCCTTCATTTGCAATCATATCCAATGGCTAAAATTTATCCCCCTCGCCTATAAATTCGACTTGATTTTACTCTTCATTGACACATACACCAAAAAAAAAAAACAAAAAACTATCGTCTTAAGCTCTCAATTCTCTCTACTCTCAAATTCTTGTCCTCCTTGCTCCTAAATTGGCCTAGAGTTTTTTTTAGTGCTCAACTTGTGTATTTAGCCTTCAAGAGGTAATATTGTGAGGTTTTCTTTTAATTTTTGGGAATTGTATTAAGGTATGGGTACATCTTGAGTTGTAAGAAAAAGAAATTGGGTTGATCCTGAACTAGGAAAAAGGATCTTGGGTTTCTCTTTAGCCTAGGAAAAAAAGGGTCGTGTGTCGGTTTGGTCCTCACCTGCAAGAAGATCACTTAGTGAAATACCCAAGAAGAGTCTTAGAGAGTGGAGTAGGCAATTTGCCGAACAGCTATAATTTCCAGTGTTTTCTCTTCCTCTCTCTCTTTTATTTCTTGTTTTCAATTTTTTGTTTCTTGTCTTAGTTATTTTTTTAATCTTTCCTAATTGCATGATTTAATTTCTAGTGTGTTATTTAAATTTATCCTTGATTAAATTGTCTTTAAATCTGAAGTTATCATAGCTTACATGATTTAAGTTTTGTCTTGCATAAATTTTCTTTAATCAAATTAGTGGGTTAACTTTATTGAGCATTGTTTGAAGATAAAATTATTTTTTAAAAATTGATAGTCAACCCTATTCACCCCCCTCACCCCCCCCCCCCCCCCTCTAGTGTTGCCTTTAGATCCTACAAGACTTAGCCTCCTTTAGATGTTGCTCCTTGCTTGTTTGAGTTAACTGAGAGGAATAGAATAACTGAAACTGATTGTACTTCTCCACGTTTCAAAAGTACTCATCAACAAGTTTTCTGAGAGGAGGGAGGTTGGCACCACAAATGTCGGTAATGGCTCGGAATATCTCATGTGTTTCTTTTTTCAGACTAAGAACCTTCTCGAAAGAAGTACGCATGATCTTCTTGTGCATAGTCCCCCACATGGTCGAGGCTACATGGTGTTGAACGTCGGAAACTACAGTGGCAGCACAGAACTCGAAAATCTCAAGGACAACCGGGGGTGTTGCCTTATCTACTTGCCTCGGGAAGTCACTATCCCTTGGACTAGCCAAGACCCTCGACGCTTCTCCGGATTGGAAAACCCTTCCTGCCACAGGCACCAAGGGGGAATTAGTTTCCTTGGCTACGAAATCTGAAGCCTCAATGTTCCCGACGACCGCCGCCTTCTTGACATGAGGGATGTCACCGAGGATGGCATGCACAAGACAGAACCTTGGCACGGGATCCACCGACAGCACTTCGGAGGTACCAACGCCCTCAACAGTTAAGTCAACGGCAAAAGGGCCCACCAAAGATTCTTTGCTTCGTGAGGCTTCAAGTTCTTGAAGAGAGAGGTTCAGGGATGACTGCAGAAGGGGAGACTAAATGTAAATCGTACAGTTAAAAAAAAAAAAAATGATACGAGAGGACTTATATATATATATATATATATATATATATATATATATATATATATAAAGGGACGATATACCAGTAGGTTGAGAGCATTAGAAGCCACCAGATCATTCTGAACCCTCTCAAGGAAAGCAGCATCCGAGGCCCTGGGCTTTTTGGAGGGTCGCTTCCAACAACGATCATCAGTACTACTATGACTATCCTCCTCAACCGATTTGGAAGCTCTTTTTGTGCGATCGCCGCCACTTCCTCAGTCAGGCGAAGTTGCTTCCCCTCATGGTTGATCCCTCTACCTTTAGGTAATCTTGGCGGCACTAGAGGAGGAATAGCACTAGTCACTAACAAATGACGATTCTCTTCGAAGTAGTTCTTGTGCTTTGTTAACCACCAATTCTTGAACCGTGGGGTAATATGAGTATGCGGATCCAATGTACGGGCCGACAAGAATACCTGAGACAAGGGCTTGCGACTCATGCATACTCTCTAGTAATGTAAAATGTTCTTCGGCGTAAGGGCATGAGGTATTCTCCCTATATCATTCGGAATGTCCTGATGGAAGTCGAGCTGTCGGCCGAAACGAAAGGGACTATACCACTCTATAGTTCAAACATTCCTACACTGGGAAGATATGTAGCCTGATCGTATGCTGGAGAAATAACTAGACTTTGAAAAGACGGGTCTCTATCGTTAGTTAGGCGTTCATGCCTGCTCCTATTCAGAATGCTTGCGTGCCACTGAACTATGGATCAGCTCCCGAGCCTCGTACTCGTCGAAGTAAATCGAGCCACCTTCGCCAGAAAAGCAGGCCATCTTGGGACCTCGAACAACTGAAAGAATGGGGTAATGCGTGTTGAAGTAATAGGCCAGCCAACTATGGATATAATGCATGGAAAAGTGAAAGTCCATGCGCCCGATCGGGTTCGAAGCCTCTGCTATTAGTCTTAGGCCATGATGGATGTTGGCCAAGATCGGAACAGCGAGACTATAAAAAGTCCTATAAGTCATCAAACTAGCTATTCTGAAGACCCCGAGGCGAAGGTAACCTCTTTTCTGGGGAAATACAAAGAAGCATAACCAGTAGGATAGAAAGGCGGCCAGATAAGTTTTGTCCTTCAACTCATCTTCGACCTTTAGCTCCACGAATAGCATGTTCTCCCTATGTGACCAATCTCGAAATGCAATCTACGAACCATCAGGATTTTACGTGGACCGAGACCGAGAGACTTACTTTTGCTTCCTTGTAACGGGTTGTCATATTTGTGAGCCCCTAGGAACCAAAAAGAGATCCAAGAGCTGATAGACACTGAGGAGTCATGCTTCGAGGGAGTCGTGCGATTTTCTCTCTACGAGCACACTATCGAAAAATATGCCTGAAAAAGTTGTTCACACGTCTTCGGCAAGTACCTCTCTTTGTCGCGGTGACCAGTTAGCTCTTTGAAGGAAAGAACCACCTCCTCGTAAAAGCTTCCTCTAACTGGAAGACCCCTGAGCAACCAGAGATCCCATAAAGAAATCGATGCTTCGCCCACCGCGGTATGGAGAGTGCTGGTCGAAGGGCACCAGACTTCACAAAAAGCTCGAACTATGTCACAATTGCGATCATACGTGTACAAGAAGGCCGTCACTACGTCACGAAGGAATCGCTCATTTCGACCTACTACAACCTCAAGCCACTCCCAGTAACAGTCGACGAAGCCAAATTCTCTAGGGACTTTCGTCACGGCGGTCCAACAAACCTGACCTTCAATTATGTGACGTCCACGAGTTAGTACTTGATCGGGATTTGGGGTCTTCTCGTGAATAGAAGATCGCAAGATCCATGCATGTTCTCCTCGGGCCAAGGGCACTTCCATTGACAATTTGGAAAGGATCATGTTGTCATCTAGACTTGGCCAACGATCAGCAAAAGGACCGGCTAATGATTTTGCTACAGAAAGGCTAAGTCCTTCCTTCATGGGCTGATTCCGGTCTTTAAGAATCACGAGATGCCTCTCATCAGATAAAACATGCTCGGTGAAGTGAACCATTGTTCTGTAAAAAAAAAATCACAAGGGGGATGAGTTTCAACCATTCAAGGAAAAAAAATAAATAAGAAAAAAAAAGAGGAAAATAAAACCCCTATCCTCTGTGACAACTTATTGACAGAAGAGGACTGGGGGATTCCGTAGTAGACCCTTCTAAGATCGAACGGGAGAGTTGTAAGCCGTTACGGGGCCCTTCCTAAGACGACCTGGATGCACGAGTGGTGCATAAGGCAGACCTTTCAAAGATCCTCCCTAGGGTGATCAAATAAGAGGGTTGTATGCCTTTGCGGAGCCCCTCCCATGATGATCGAGATACACGAACGGTGCTACGAGGCGAACCTTTCGAGGATCCCCCCTAGGGTGATCGAATGGGAGAGTTATATACCTTTGCGGGGACCTTCCCATGACGATCAGGATGTACGAATGGTGCTATGAAGCAAACCTTTCGAAAATCCTCCCTAGGGTGATCGAATGGGAGAGTTGTATGCCTTTGTGGGGCCCCTTCCCATGACGATCAGGATGCATGAACGGTGCTACGAGGAAAACTTTTCGAGGATCCTCCCTAGGGTGATCGAATGGGAGAGTTATAAGCCTTTGCAGGGCCCCTCCCATGACGATCAGGATACACGAATGGTGCTACAAAGCAAACCTTTTGAGGACCCACCCTAGAGTGATCGAATGGGAGAGTTGTAAGCCTTTGTGGGGCCCCTCCCATGACGATCAGGATGCATGAACGATGCTACGAGGCAAACCTTTCGAAGGTCCTCCTTAGGGTGATCGAATGGGAGAGTTATAAACCTTTGCAGGGTCCGTCCCATGACGATCAGGATGCACGAATACGAGGAAGAACATGTACACCAAGGAGTCAACCACACAGATGTGAGAGAAAAAAACCCACCCTGATTACTGACGGCCAGCGAGATTTAAAAAAGAATGGTTGTGCTCCCTTAAGTTACGCGTCAACTCCTAGAAAAAGCAAGGGGGCAAGTTAGTAAAAAAAGCATATTAAAAAAAAAGCAAAAAAGAAAAAAAAAACATAAGGAAAGAAAAACAAAAGAAAGAAAAAAAATTAAGAAAAAAAAGAAAAAATATATATATGAAAACAAAAAGAAGGGAAACCCTAATTTTCCTTTTTTTTTTTCTTCTCACTTACAGCCCCCTTACGGCAGTTCTGAACGGGTGGTCGTCTCCCCACAACAGTCCAAATCTAATTTGCAACAGCGTGCAAGCTACAAAGGACGCAAGAAGAAAAAAATCACACTTCAAGATGAAGAAAACCATGTGTTCTGCCAGTATTTATATAGTTAAGTTTAGACGGAATTTTCTACTAATCAATTGAAATTTGATAGGATCACGGGTTATCTGAACTGAATGCTGGTTGTTGGGTTTTGGAATCCCAATTTTACCCGAAATTGGTTAAGATTAAAAAAAAATCACACTCGATTGAATGTTGGTTGTTGGGTTAGCCGAAATTTGATGAGTTTAGACTCAGTGCATCTTCAACAACATTGGCAGCAGGTGGATCAAGAGTTTTCTGCAGCAAGACAGTTGGATCATTAATTGCTTTGGATTCTGTCGAACAAATTGAAAATACTTGCTGCCTCAATGATAACCTCAAGATACCCGGTCGTTCAAAATCTTCAAAGTTGTGGTAAAATGATCAAAATATAAACCTTGAAAGAACTAAGAGACTTCAGAAGATGCCATTGTTGCTTCAGGACGAATTACGAAGAATTTTTAGCTAAAAAAAATTTTGAGGCAGCTTCTTGAATTTGGGGCAACGATGAAGTTTTGAATCTCCAGATTAAACAGCGAGGAACTTTGAGCTTAAATTTTAAGAGAATCTGTGCATAAGCAGACAGTTGCTTGAAAAAAAAAAGAAAAAAAAATCAAACAGCTCATATGAAGAAGGAAATCTCGCTAGAAATTGGGCTAGTATCGCTGGTATCACTGGTAAGTGAGTATCGTTGGTAGGTGGTAAGTGGTATCGCTAGTATCGCTAGTAGGTGGTATCGCTAGCATTGCTGGTAGGTGGTATCACTGGCATCGCTGGTATCGCTGGTAAGTGGCATCGCTGGTGATTGAGAATCGTTGGTGTCGCTGGTAAGGTTGGTATCGCTGGTATCGTTGGTAATGGAGTATCACTAGGAAAGCTTGATCCCACTCATGAGGAGAATCTCGCTCATGAGGATCTCATCATGAGGAGAATCTCGCTCTGAGGAGAATCTCACTCATGAGGATCTCGCTCATGAGGAGAATCTCGCTATTAGGGCTGTCTTACAATAATTTGGCTCTCCAAAATTTCTTCCATTTAAGTTCAGATTCATATTCATATTCCATTCAAATTGGAATTAAATTCAAATGTTATTCTAAATTTCAGTCTAAAGTTTAAGGAGATTCTAATTCAAATTTATCCTAAATTCCAAATCGGGTGGTGAGATACATGTCAAATTCGTCCCAAATTAAGATTTGGCCATATCCCAAATTTTATCAAAATTCAAATGGTTAACTTTGATATCGAATTATGAATAAAATGTCAATTTAAAATTTGGCTATATTCCAAAATTTATCCCAAATTCGAACTTATGTTCTGAATTCATAGTTTGACTAACACATCAGTTGAGGTCAAATTTAAGAACAAATATATTTGAATTCCGATCACAACTTCATTTTTTTTTCTTTTTTCGAGATTCACCCACCCGTAAGCGTGCATAAATCTCGAAATAGGGCATTTGTTGAAGGATAAAATTTTGGACCAATCACAAGTCACCACGTCATTTGCTAAATTAATAACGAATTTCTAAATCATTAAATTTGGGTCCAATAGAAGTTGACACATGTCCCGAATTGAATTGAAGACAAGTTTCGATGACGTAATTGGCCCAATTTGATATTATTATTTGGGTTTAAAATTCAAACTACAAAAAAAGTTGAATTGGACCCAAATTTCAGATCAGACCCAAAACCAACTAATTGGGCCCAGTGGCCAAACCCATGGACCAACCAAGCCCACGGAGCTCGCCTGAGAACTCTATAAATAAAGAAGTTCTCTTCATTTGTAGGGGAAGCATTTTTTTTTTCTATATCCAGAGGACCCTTGAAGACACAAAGACTCTTCCAAGACTTCTACTCCAAGCTTTCAAGACTTCTACTTCAAGCTTCTAAGACTTCTACTTCAAGAACATTTGGCGCTTTTCTTCTTCAAGTCAAGTACATTCACCCAACTGAGAAAGAATCAGAGGATCAAGTACTAGAGATCGAACCACATCGCATCAAATCAACTTCAACATCAACACCAACTCAAGTTCAACTCCACGAAACACGTTTCTCTGGAAACCTCGTGTGAACAACCTCTTTTAAAAAAAAAAATCACATTAGTCTTTGTATGTGATCGTTACTCATTGACACATCCATTTTCTAATAATCGATTAACGGTCAAACTAGCTATAGAAACTATTTTGAATTATTTTGCAAATTTCAAGGACTAACGTGTTTTTTTTAAAACTTTATAGACCAAAATGAACTCTAAATTTCAAGAACCAATGTGTATTTGTCCATTTTTAAAAACCAATTTTGAAAATTACATTTAAAAGTGTAAAATTGAAAACTAAATTAATTTTGAGTATTTAAAAGTGTATTTTTGAGTGATTTTAAAAATGAAGAAAATGATTTTGGTGATTTTGAAATCATTGCGAAACACGCACTTAAATAAAATGTGTTGTGGGTTGGGCTTAAATTTTAAAAAAAAAAAAAAAAAAAACTCATCGTATCCCCTCATGTATCTAGAAGCAGATACACGTATCTGGAAATTAAAAAAAATAATAAAAATTTAAATCAGATACTTCAAATCACATATCAGACATGTATCTACCATGTATCTAGATGTATTCGTACCTAATACGTATCTGATATCGATTATTTGCACAATTAGAAGTATTTGTACTTCCTAGCTACAAACTAATAAAAAAAACTAGGAATTTAATGTTTTGACCAAACTTACGTACTTGTGTCAACAAAGGTGTTTTCTTGACAAATTTGTGCATCAACTTAAATATAAATATTTATTGATGTTTTATATGTATTTCTAAATTAATAGTTATTTTTAACTTATAAATTAAGATTTCATCAACGGTTTTATATCACAAGAGTCATAAAACAAAAAAAAACAGGTGTGTCAACAAAGTCCAAATATGTAGTAGTTATAATTTAGAATAATGGTCGTCGGAGTTGGTGGAGTGGCCGCTGTTGGAAGTCGCTGAAGTTGGCCATCAACAATGCAGTTAGATGTTATCGGAGTTAGCCACAAGCGATGGTTGTCGGAGTTGGTCATCGAAGGTGATAGGTGAAATTAGTCAGAGATAGTCGTCAAAGTTGAGCAACGAAACATCGACAATAATGAGAGTCGAGTGCACTGTTGATAGACATGGTATAAAATATCGGTAACATATAAAGTTAATCTCCCAAACAATAAGTTCAGTTAATCTCCCAAACAATAAGTTTAGTTCATATCTCAAATCATCTTATCTCATCTTCCTTAAACATTTATCGAATGCCTTTAGCTTTTCTCCCTTTCTAATACTTTTCCCCCACTCTTTTAGTTTTTTTTTTTTAAATTATATTTGGTGATTCTATATGAAAACATACATTAATCATTCAAAACCCTATTGAATCATCAAGATTATTTTTAAAATTACGGAATCAAAAACACTAAATTGATTTAATATTGAACAAAATTTACAATAAGAATTATTATAAATACATCACTTTGTCTAAGAACACTTATTAGAATCACTTCCAAAGTACAAACATGTCCTCAATTACAATCAAAATACAATTTTTTTTTTTAAGTTTAGTATTTTTAGAATTCCTCTCAAATAAAGTACTACAATCTTCAATCTCCATGTAGCCCAAACAAATCATTACAAACTTCAATCTTCACATGAATTTATTCTATCAATAAAACATAATTTCAATATATCACAGATCAACTCCACATATAATCTTTAATCTCCTTGAGGATGGAACAATGGATCTAATCCTCAATGTGAAATAATACCCCATCTTCTTCTCCAAAGCTGTAACAAGTATGATCAACAATCTACAAGAAGATACAGAAGTCAATGAAGTGATATTAAATTATTTTAACATATATATATTGATTGATAAATGATACTGTTGGTCATTCTATCATTCATTTCTTCAAACTTTTTCTATATTAATTCATCTTCACTATGCATCAGCCTATTTGGTTTGCTTTACCAAACTTAGACCAATTCTTTTTTCATAAAGGATTGAAGAAAAGAAAAGAGATTCCTCTTCTTATTGAAAGCTCTAAAAAAATGTTCTTTGAAGAAAAGAGATTGATGGGTTGAAAGGAAATGGTCAGGTGGGCATATTTGCAAATTAAGAAAGAACAGAGTTAATGGGAGACCTAACTTGAAATTTAACCCAAGCATGCTTTTGGATTGTGAATTATATAGTTTTTTTTTTTTTTTTACATCCGTGAGTGTCTGGATCAACTCACAGGACAACCCACCTGATCCTACAACATTTGAGTGTTGAGAAAACTCGCAAGAAATTAATTCCTGGCCACCATGAATTGTTCAATTTGCTTAAAGATTACTACTACTTTCATCAAAATTATCATCTTTGTCTTTTGCAAACCTCTGTTTTCTGGTTGGAATAAGGGTCAGATCAGGCAAAAAAAAGATCTGTTTCGTATGTAGCTTTGCAAGGTGACAGCGTGTTAAACTGTTCATATAATTGAATTTTTATTTTCTTAAAATGTAGATAACTAAAATCTTTAGATATTTGAAATTACAAGTGTTTAATGGTATTTGTTTCGCAGGAATTACTTAGATAACTGTATTTATTCCATAAAATTCTTTAGAAATATCTTAAATTTACATAAGATATAGTTTTATTATTTTTTTCTCAACAAAATAATATATATTAATTTAAGATTTTTTCATTAAATAAAATTTAAATTTAAATTTGGATATTTTTAAAAAAATCAAATAATAATTGAGCGTTGTTTACAAATATGGCAAAATAACCAAAATATTTATAAATACAGACATTGATATACTACTATTATCTGACAGTTGTCTATTACGGATAGACTATGAAATTTTACTAGTTTTGCTTAAAAATGAAAATAGAAAAAAGTGAAAAGAATAGATTTCATCACAAAAGAACTAGGAAGTTTTTAACTTGTTGGGCAAATGATAGGAGTGTTAATGGGTTGGGTTGGATTGAAAGACTTTTAGACCTAACTCAAACTATCCTTTTAAAAAAAATGAACCCAACCCAACTCAAACTATCATTGTTAAAAAAATGAATCCAACCCAACTCAAACTACCCTTGTTAAAAAAATGAATCCAACCCAACTCTGAAATATTTGGGTTGAGTTTGTTCGGGTCATTTATTTAAAATTAACTCAATTTATGGGTTGTTGAAGTCCAACCCAATCCATAAAATTCCCATTTATTTGAACTCGAACTCGACCAATACAAATGAGTTAACCTTGGGTCGATCAGCCATCCAGTTTTTTTGAAGACCCCGAGTAAATGAGTTTTAAAAAAAAATAATAAAATTCCTTAAATTTGATAATAATTCTTTTATGAGAATGCTTTAAGAAGTAGAAGTAATAAAAAAGAAAAGCAAGACTGTCTAGGCAAAAAGAAAAGAAAAAAGAAAGATTAAATTTAAGAAGAAGAAGAAGAAGAAGAACTCACATTAGTATCAGTCAATTCCAAGTTATAGAAATCTCTAGCGCTTGCTTTAAACAGAGGACCCGCATGCCATGTCCCTTTATTCAGCTTCACAAACTTCGCTCCCGATATCCTAAACGCCCGAATTTCCTCCACATTCGGCGCCACATACAAATGTCCTCCGCCAGATCTGAAACTCCTTCCTCCTCCATTCATCTCCTCCTCTTCCTCTACAATCGACGCCTTCGCAACTCCCAGATACCAAGCCTCCCGATCCACCGATCCCAAGCACTGCGTTACTCTCGCGTGATGCGTTATCTTCGAGAATTCAAACGGCCGGTTCTCGATGTGAAGAATATACAACCTGTTTTCCCTCAGATCTATTCCATTCAGAAACCCTAGAATCCGGATTTGGAAAATTTAAGAAATTGTTTTGTGAAATTTTTTACCTAGGGATCCCATTGCTGAGATCTAATTGAGCGTCTTCACCTCCGAATTCAGCGCCGTCGTCTGTAGCTTCGATCACTTGCCCGTACTCTGCGAAGCTCTCTGCTGTTGCTTCTATGGCTTTTAGCTTCAATATCGTCCTTTCCATCCTTCTCTCTTCACCGTTCGCTTTGGATTACCAAATCTCTAACAACTTCAAATCCCTCCCTCTATATTTATATAATAAATAGATAAATACAAGCATATATTTAGAGACATATTCATTTTTACTTCCTTTTTTAAAAAAGAAAATTATATTTTTTACCTTTTTTTTTTATATAATTTGTATAATTAGATTGCAACGTGTGAAAATAGATGCATTATACACATGTTTGTTGCAAACTCTAATTAAAGCAATTTATAAAATAAATATGACTTTTCTAGAAAAGAAAAAACTACATGTGGTAGGAATCTCCAATTTCCCTACCTTTTTTGAATGATAGTTTTACTACCACGTGATAGCAATGTAGTTTTTATTTATTTATTTCATAATTAAATAAATGTCAAAGAAACGATAAAAATCGTTTGTACTTTTTTTAAATATACTTTTATCGTTAGTGTATGAATGGAAACTTTCAAAGTTGCATTTTAGGGATTGTTTGACCCCTTTATTTCAAAATTAGAACTCTAGAAATCTGAATCTTAGTGTAAAGTTAAAGTTTAGAAGGGGCACATGAATAAACTGGGATCACATCAAAATGAAAGTGATTTTGAAGATATAAAAATATGATTGAAAAAGGCTTAAAGAATTGAAAGTTACTTTATATACCCACAAGGTGCGCCTTTTTGTTGAGGAATGTAGAGAACTGTCGGAACTTTACAAATGGTATTAGAGGGAAACCTCTCCTAATAAGATATAGTTTATGGAGGATTTTTGAAGCCGGAGAATTAGATTAATGGTGTATTTGGGGTGTAGCGTTATGAAGTTCGGGAATAAGAAAAATGTGTATAGGTGAAGAGTTTTCAAAGTCTAGGAATCAAAAAATTGTGTTTAAGATGCAACTTATGAACCTTAGGATTGTACAATTAGGACTCATTTAATATTGTTCTCGTTTCCTGTTTTGGTTTCTCATTTTTTAAGAAACTGACCTGTTTGATAACCCTTCCTATTTTTTGTTCCTAAAATTTGAGAAATGTTCCTAAAAATGGGACAAAAATTGAGAAACTACAAAAAAATAGTTTCTCTTATTATGTTTCTATTTTATTTAAAGTTGTTCCTTAATTATTTTATAGTGGAGATTTGGCTAATTTCGTGAGGAAGCATGCCTAAGTCACCTCTCAACCCCATAATCTTCGGATCATATCTCACTCGAAGCTTTTTTTATTATATTTTATTTCTCTTTTTCTTTTATATTTCGTTTTTCTCTATATTTTTTTTATACTTATTTATTTCTTTCTTTCTTTTATAAATATTTTTCTCTATATTTCTTTTATATTTCTTTTATAATGATTTCTTTATTTTATTTATATTTATTTTCTTTATTATTCTTTTATATCTATATATTAATTTAATTTTAAATTTTTATTTTTCAAATATTTAGATTTATATATTATTTTGATTTTCAAATTTCAAATTTTCAATAAGGTTATTTTCAAAATATAGAAAATTAAATTAAAATACATAAAAATATAACAAATTTAATTTTGAATTTTCAATTTTCAAATATTTAGATTTATATATTATTTTGATTTTCAAATATCAAATTTTCAATAAGGTTGTTTCTAAATGAAAATGAGCCAAAATATTTACAAATATAGCAAATTTAATTTTGAATTCTGAATTTTCAAATATTCAGATTTATATATTATTTTGATTTTCAAATTTCAAATTTTCAACAAGGTTGTTTTCAAATATAGAATAATGAACCAAAATATTTATAAATATAGCAAATTTAATTTTGAATTTTTAATTTTCGAGATTTATATATTATTTTGATTTTCAAATTTTAAATTTCAAATTTTAAATTTTCAATAGGTTACTTCTAAATATAGAAAATTCAACCAAAATATTTACAAATATAGCAAATTTCCACAGTCTATCACGGTCTATCGCAGATAGATTGTGATATTTTGCTACTATTTGTAAATATTTTCAACAGTTTTGTCATTTAAAATAATTTTCATTTTCAATATATATATATATATATATATATATATATATTCTTTGAATTTTAAATTTTAAATTTTGAAATATGCATCTTTTATATATATATTTTTATTTTTCTTACATAGGAAACCAATTATAATTTTACAATAATATAAATTTTGTTTACTAACATATTTATTTAGGTTTATTTTAATATTTTTACAACCACGACATTTACATAATAATATAATGAGTTAGATTTGATTCTATATCATTCAAAATTGAAAACAAATGACTTGGGTGAGAAATAATATTGTAAATCAAATTTTAACAACATATGAATGATAGAAAATTTGTATTATCAATATTAATTTTACATCGAGACTTATGTGTATTCGATAGCTTAAATATTTGAGAATTATTTTTTATATTTTAATGTATGTTATATATCATGTTATATAGCTTAAATATCTGATAATTAGGCTATATTTAAACTATAAAATATTGAAAAAATGTAAGCGAAAAAACTACAAGAAACGAAAAATAACAAATAATTATCAAACAAATGTCTATTCTTGTTTCTTTTTTTTCAAGAAACAGAAAACATGAATAGCTATCAAACATATTCCTTTTTCTTGTTCTTGAAAAAGGGGAAATAAGAAACAAGAAACAGGAATTATTTTAGTCATCCAACATATGAAAATGTTTTAAGGTTTCTTCGTTAAAAGAAAATAATCAAAGAAAAACAACACTTGGAATATATAAAATTTAATATCAACTAAGGAAAAAACATGAAAAAAAAGTACAACATTAATACTAAATATTCTCAATATCAAAAGAAACGTTTGTTATGACATCAATTGTGCCAATTTTCTCCTCAGGAGATTTGAAAAAATGTGTCACATTCAAATCTTTTAAATTGGATGGGTAAAACATCTCATTATACTAGTGTACAAAATTTTCTTCCACATTTTTCCTTCATGGAATGACTGACCATTGCCTAGTCATTCCACATCGGAAGTATTTATTTTCAACACTTTTGGAACTCTTATCTTGTTATAGGTGGAGTTTTCAAAGTTATATCTAATGGACACATAAATATATCTGTAGTGTGAGTAGTGCAGTTGTCGATCTTGTGTCACCGACAGTTAATGGATGTTAGATAATTTAATTAAAGAAGTTTAATTAGTTATAAGTACCATTTGAGCTACAATCTACAGGTCCATAAAATCCCCTCTGTAGCTCAATAGTAATTATTGAGAATTAATTTTGGATTAATTTAAATTGTTCAAATTAATTGAGGGATTGATTATATATGATATAATTAATTTAAATTAATTATATGTGATATAATTACTATAATATATTTAATACATTATAATATAAAGTTTATTTTGATAGGAATTAAATATTTTATGGTTCAAATATTAATTGTATGGATTAGATTCGTATAATTAAATTTAGTATAAATGTGATTTATATTAAATACCACAAATGATTGGGAGAATACAAACTATAGGTTATATTGTTTTTTATACAATATAAAAACTACAAGTTATGTGATATATTTAATATAACATATATATATATATAATAAATTAGTTGTTATATATATTTTATTCGTTAAGTTAAATTTATTTTAGTTTAAATTTTAAAACTATAGGGAGGGAGTTACAGAAGGAATGGTGAAGTTCCACAGGAAAGGGGATCGTTCCAATTTTTTGTTTTTCACACAATCCCAACTTACAGAACATAAAATATTATGCATTCTCAGAAAAATTACAGCATGCTAAGGAGAGAATTAGAAAGAAGTAACATTTACCCTTGAGGCCACAAGATCTTCACGTAATTCCTTCTCTGGTCACGAACTCTCTATCTGGAAATCAATCTCCAAAATTAAAATCTCAAATGACCACCACCACAAATGAACCTCATGTATTCTCGTTAGGGATTTAGAATTAGTATGAGGTATGGGCTCAACTAAGATCTTTGGAAAGAAGGAGAGAAATTTGAGAGGAAGAAGAAAAACAATTTTTTCTTCTTTGTGTTCTTTTGGAATTACCAAAAGGATCTCTTCTCAAACATACTCTGTAAATTGAACTTCCACTTCACATTTTTCTGAGAGTAAATTAAGGGGAAGGATGTTGTAACTCTCTCCCTTTGATTGTTAATAAATTAAAATAAATTTAATTTACTAATATATGTGTATATATATATATATATATATATATATAACTATATGTTATATCAAATATAACACATAACCTATCGTTATTATATTGTATCAAATACAATATAACATATAGTTTTATAACTTTCAACAATATATGGTATTTAGTATAAATCACATTTATACTAAAATTAATTATATGAATCTCATTCATATAATTAGTATAAACACTATCTCTATTCACTTTGGTATTGACCTATACAAACACCACCATAGGGGGGACACAAGCAAAGGTTCCTCGAGGTTGATTATAGACTCACGGCGTGAACTTATAAGGAGAAACGTGAAAAGGAAAAATAAAGTGTCATATACCATATTTTCCTCCCACTGAGTGTTTTACCTAGGGTTCTTTAACTTAGAAAAATACGGGTACTCATTTTTATTAAGTGATTATTCAAATTTGCCCGAAAGTAACACTTTGGATAATTAAACAACTTTGATTAATGTTTATTAAACACTTTAATAAATTTTAATCAATGATTGCATGCTTGTAGCAAATCTATATAATTTACCTTTCAAGGCCAGTTCCCAAGTAGGGGTGTTTGTTTCCGTCAACTTAAATACCCCAGCCTAGACAGAACTTAGACAAAGATCTCTTATAGATACATTTGCTACAAATTTAATCTTTTAATTAAAACCAATTTAATCCTATTAAACTGATTAAAATATTAAACTTATTTCTAATCTCATTAGAAATGTGATCTTCGGTTTCTGTGAATCATGTTTTAAAACTATTTTAAAAATGATTTTAACCTAAGTCTACATACAATTCTGAATTATTGATTCTAATTTCTAATTTTATTTAATTATAACAATTATAAAATAAATGAAACAGATTAAAATCATTCATTGCATATTATGACATACTTAGTAAAATTATAACATTTATAAAATTACATGAAGTAGTATCATGTTTCATACAATCTCAATTTTAATAATTCATTACTTTAATAATACATAACATTTTTATATACTAAAGTAATGAAATAATTAATAGCATATACATCCATGCATCCATACTATATATTATAATCCTTATAATATAAATGATACATGGCTATGTTATTAATGCATGCAAATATAGATTATTACATGTATATTATATGATGCATGAGCATGTTATAAAATTAAATCATGCAACTATATATTATAACATTTATAATATAAATGATGCATGAATAATGCATGACCTATGGTGGGATTTTACTATATGGCATATATATTAAAATAATAAACCATACATCAAATACATAATTTAAACAACAATTTGGATCGGGATTGGACTTCTAAGACAATTAATTAAATTAATATAACATTCATATTAATTTAACTAATTAAAACTAACTATTACATTAAAATAATAGCAAACTGGTTCAAAATAGGTGAACCAGGTCTTCAACCGTACTAATCGGACTGATTAGCACACCAACCGCCCATTAACCACTCGAACCAAACGAATTAGACACAAACCAAATGAATCTCGAATCGAACCGCACGCGAACCAAAAAAATTCCGTCTCGGAGCGTTGTAACACTATGACCTAGCGTTGCAACTCTACGATAAAAATTTTGTTTTCTATTCGCTGGTCCCTCTAATGAACAATAAGTCATAATCCAATTATGACCAAACCCCTCTCGGGCCAAGAGAGGGTATGACGCCACATTATTCAAGCCTCAGAATCAGCCTTTAAGGGAGCAATTGATCTACTTACCCCGACATTAGGAAAAGAGTGAATTTTATCTTGAGTAGTTGTGTTCCCAACTCTCCAATTAGACGAATCCCCAAAATCATGCGAAAATGGAATTTAAGGTAGGTGGACGCGTCGGTCTAAGATGAATGTACACAACTAAGATGTGATGTGGATTAGATGGGATGATTTGCTTATCTTTTTGTTTATGCGTTAGACCTTATTCAATGCGAATAACATACAAAGCCTATCTCTAGGGTGCATGCGTCTAACACAGAATGCAAGAAACACCAGTAAGTCTATCTCTAGCTGTACTAGGCGTTCTACTTGATGCAACTTAGGCAGTTTGTTAGTTGATGATTTGCGGAAATGATTACAGGTAAAGTGTTGTTAGTTCCAAGGAAGGCATATTTCAAGTGTCTAGGAAACTGTTTCAACTCGAGTTCTGGTGGTTCTTCAAGTGATGGACGAGTTGGTTTGTCCGCCGCTCACTCAGACTTGGCGGCTCTGATTCCTTCAGGGTCTCCTTCAACATGAGGACCTCACATACGTGAGTCTCTTCTTCAGGCAACTCAATACTGTTTAGTTGACAATCCTCATTGTCTAGGAATTTTAATGCATTGAGCACATTAAATTTCACCTCTTCATTGTCCACGTGCATAGTTAATTCACCTTTATGCACGTCATTTAAAACTTTTCCAGTAGCTAAGAGGGGCATCCAAGGATAATTGGTACCTCCCTATCTGCTTCGTAGTCCAAGATAATAAAGTCTGCTGGGAATATGAGATTGTCAACCTTCACCAAAACGTCTTCAATCTTCCCTTCTGGATACTTAATTATTCTGTCAGCGAGCTGAAGGGTGACAGAAGTAGGTTATGCTTCGCCAATCCCCAATTTCTTAAAAATTGAAAGTGGCATGAGATTAATGCTAGCTCCTAGATCGCAAACGCATGACCCACATCTAATCCTCCTATCGAACAAGGAACCATGAAACTCCCAGGCTTCTTCTGCTTCTTTGGTAGATTGTTGCTTACTAACGCTTTACATTCATGCGTTAGCGCTATCACTTCTTTCTCACTGACTCTTCTCTTCTTCGTTAAAATGTCCTTAAAATTTTTTACATATGTTGGCATCTACTCCAAAGCTTCTATAAGTGGAATGTTGATGTGCAGCTGCTTAGAAGCTCAAGAAAGCGCTTGAATTGATGTTCATCATTCTTATTCATCAGACGCCTAGGGAATGGTGCGTTCAGCGGCACCTCAGGCCTTCCCGCATTAGATGTACTGGTTTCTGAATGGCTTGTAGTCTCGTGCATTCTTTCTTCCTGATCCATTGAACGTGTAATGCGTTCTTTCGAAGGACTGCTGTTTCTTGGATTCATTCTTATATCTTCAAGAGCTCTTCCACTTCGCAACGTTGCTCATTCCCATTATTGTTCCCAGGTGTTTCCGTATTACTAGGTAGAACTCCAGGCTGCCTGTTTTTCAACTCGCTTGCTATCTGCCCTACCTGGATCTCCAGGTTTCTGATAGATGGCGCCTGGCTTTTCAGCAACGCGTCGTTCTGGTCTATGTACTCCTTCAATAGGTTCTCAAGCGGAGATCCTGAGCTCGATGCCTGTCCTCCTCTATTGAAGGGTTGTTGATGTTGCTGATGCGTTTGTTGAAATGTAGGCGGCGGTCCATTCCTTTGCTGATGGTTCGCCCTTGGGTGGTGCTCCTGCTGATTTCCTCCTGTCCAAGAAAAATTCGGATAGTTTCTCCATCCAGGATTATATGTATTAGAGAATGGGTTGTTTTTTGATGAAGCATACTGACTAAGGGTTTTGTGGACATTCAACATAGGAGTGAAGATCTTCGCAGCCCACACAGCTAACCATGGGCTGCCTAAATGCCTCTACCTGATTCACCTTCTGCTGATTCGATGCGTTTCCCAGCGTTATGTTCTACAGAAGGCTGGTCATCGTAGCCACTTGAGCAGAAAGCGTGGCTATTGCATTGACATCAACAGAATTAACGTTCTGATATCTCCATCTCTTGTCATTTCTTCCATCATATGTATCATCTACCCATTCCATATTGTGTTTAGTAATGCGGTCTAGTATCTCTTTAGCCTCAATATAGGATTTGTCCATAAGTCCACCAATCGCTGCTGCATCTGCTGCCATCTGTGATGCTCTATTCAGTCCTCCATAAAACGTCTCCATTTGAATAGTCAGTGGTAGTCCATGGTTCGGGAAATTCTTAACCAAGCCCTTAAAACGTTCCCATGCGGCGCTTAAGGTTTCAGCATCTTCTTATTCAAAGTTCATAATTTCTCGATGCCTCCTCGCGTTGGTGGTGGGTGGAAAGTATTTTTGCATAAATTTTTCCACCAACTTCTCCCAAGTGGTGATTTCACCAGGCTCTAGTGAACTCACCCATTGTTTTGCGTCATTATGCAAAGAATAGGGAAACAAGGACAGCCTGATCGCCTCTGGTGTGATTCCAGGAATCACAAAGGAATTACATGTTTCCAGGAAACGCTTCATATGGGCGTGAGGATCTTCACCACGACCACCCCCAAATTGTCCAGCAGTCTGGAGCATAATAGATTTCATTTCGAACCTGGTTCCATCCAACGTTGGGTATATGATTCCTGGAGAGAAATCATATAGTACAGGGGACGCATATTCCCTCATGGGACGCATGCTGCTATTCGCCATCAGGATCGGATTCTGTGTAGCATGAGCTAGTTTTTTATTTGGTTGCTCTTCCGCCATTGCTCGTTGCCTGTTCTGTTGTCTGAGTAATTGTTGCCTCAACCTTTGACGACGGTTGGATCAGTTCCTACACCAGAAGGTCCTTTTAATCTCAGGGTCGTATCTGAATTCAGGAGTGCTCTCCCTATTCATAAACGTTCATAAGCTTAGGCGTAGCTTATAATACTCCCTTGACTGAAGTGTTCCTACAACAGATACAAACGAAATTCTGGTTAGTTCTTGTTTTTGAATCCCCGGCAACGGCGCCAAAAAAACTTCTTCGTTATTATCGTGATATGTTCTAGAAGTGTATTGTATAGAATAAATTGGATAAATAAGTTCTAAGTATAAGTGATGCGTTTATGCTTTGATGCGTCTAAGTAATGGTAACGCGTTGAGGCGTTAGTAATATGCACAGAACGCACACAACTCCTTCTAATGACGTTCAGATTTTCCTAAACCAGATCCAAGTATAAATCTAATTTAGGTTCCTGGAAAGTCCAGGGTCGATTTCAGAGATTCAGTTAACCAAACGCAGACCTTGCGTTATATCTATTGTAGGGGTTTTCCTAAATGAATATGAGAAATGTATTATTTACACTAACTTGTTGTGCCTGTGCAAGAAGATACAAAAGATTTGAGTGGTGAATGATGGAACATGCGAAAATGAAATTTAAGGTAGGTGGATGCCTCGGTCTAAAATGAATGTACACAACTAAGATGTGATGTGGATTAGATGGGATGATTTACTTATCTTTTTGTTTATACATTAGACCTTATTCAACACTTCTCAATGCGAATAACATACAAAGCTTATCTCTAGGGTGCATGCGTCTAACACAGAATGCAGGAAACATCAGTAAGTCTATCTCTAGCTGTACTAGGCATTTTACTTGATGCAGCTTAGTTATTCTTTCGAACAATCTAAGTTAAAGATGCTTTTACCAAGTTGTCAAGTTGGTTTGAGCGTTAGAATAAAGTTATGCATAAAGTATTAATGCATTCAACATAAACAAGAGATAAACAATAGTAAGCATGATGGATCAAACATATGAATTTTATAAAGAAACAAGGAGTCTTTACAAAAACAATATTTAATCTAATGGAGTGAAAGCGATAAATAAGAAGGAAACTGAGTCAAGCCAAAGAATACAATCTCTTGTAGTTTTTTAGCTCAATCTCGTTGTGTACAATCACTTGTATAGGTAGTGGACAGAGTATCTTTCTCAAGAGTGGTTTCCTCCACTCCCCAACCGACGGTGTTGGTGGTTCTCAACCCTTTTAATCGTCTCAACACCACGGCACAGCTTGTCACACCCCACCCTAGATCACCCTCTTAGCCTAGAGAAGGGTGTGACTGCAGCAGTTATCAACCCTTAGACTGACACTTACTGCCTAAAAACTCTTGCAGAATAACTCTGATACCAAATACAAATTATATGCAACGGGACGGCTGTAGGCACACAATTTATTAACTTAGAAACTTAATATGTTTAGAGTATTTACAACATTAGATTTACAAGTCCCAAAACCCACAAACCCTAGTCCCTATATGCACAATAGTAACATGTGTACAATATTAACAGTAACCACCTAGCAAACGGTTACAAGTCTTTTGGTCCTTTAGTGGCAGAGCAGATACTGAGCTGTCTTCAGAGAATTTGACTGCTACTTGTGAGGGGGAAAACAAAAACATTTAAAAACGGGGTGAGCTTACGCCTAGTGAGTGACCGAGAAAACATAGTAAATTCTCATGCATAATTTTAGAAAATAGTTTTATCTGAAATATAAACTTTTGTAGCATAAATATTTTCCAAGCGTAATGTATATAAAACTATTTTAAACATAAAATAGTAAAATCATTTCTCAAATCAAAGTACCATATAACTGGTAAAATAATCCCAACACTAACTACTAGTCCAGAGAGAACCCTTTTGCTCAATCTCTGACTTTATTCACCTGTGGCCACACTAAGTACCTTAACACATTAGGTACTACTGCTCAGATACCTTCTCCTTATACTTCAGTATCGAGCTACTAGGATACCTTCTCCAACGTACTTCAGTATCCCGTTGGCTTGGTACCTTCTCAAACGTACTTCAGTATCTAGTTGGGTGGATGCCTTCTTCTTGTACTTCGGCATCACATTTTACCAAAACTATTTATAAACAACTTTTCTCTTTAAAGCATGTACAGTATAACACATATACAACATAGCTTTAAAGATGGTAACGCATGCTGGATAAAATCAATACATGTACATATGTAAATAGTTTTTCAACAATATGCATGCGTTCAAATCACAATTCAAACTTGCTTGGAAACCACTTTATAAAACTAGTAGGCATGAGAATTATTTTCGCAAACATGCTTTCTGTAAAACGTTTGTAATCAAAACAGTTTAAAAACGTTTTAGTTTGAAAACATTTTAGCCACTCACCTCGAACTCTTAGGAACTTTTCAATCTAGTAGCTCCTCGGGTCCCTTTTTCACCCCTAGAATCCAGATTCAACTTACAACTTAGATTACTTATAGTTTCGAACCTAATTTGGAAATATTTCCTTTTACAAACTTATTCTAAAATGTCTTAGAAATCTTACCCTAAACTTTAAGCTCAGAATTTCTCGTGGTTTGGTCGGAATCTCAAAGTCTTCAAGACTGGCTCAGACTGATCTGACAGTCTGACCCTTCTGCCTTCTTCTCAACCTCCAGCCCAGTTCCTTTGAGCCTTTTCCTCCGGCAGCCCTACTCTGAAAACTAGACTTCTAGAGCTTTTAGATGGCTTTAGAATCACTCCAAACGAATGAGTATATTGGAAGATCTCCTCGTCCAAATTTGACACATTCCTCTAAACCCTCACTGCTCTCTACTTTCTCTACGAAATTTATGATTTTTTTGTGATTTGAAAATGAAATCCCAACTCCCTATTTATAGGCGTTCAAATTGCTCGTGGGATTGACAGCATCTACTTGGCTGCATGGCCAAATGTTTAATCCTCCCTTTATCAATGTAAGCTGACTTCACCTTAGTTCAATGTGTTCTTCCCAAACGCATCCAACACAATTTCTTAAGGTTTAAGAATTTCTCTTAATCGGACACCTAGATTTTAATTGACGTTTGCCCTTACGTCTTCAAGCTTTGTTCGTATTCAAATTAGGGTTTTTACATGCATAATCCACCCCAACGCGTCCAAATACATTGCCCAAAAACTTGCTCGGTCGTTCAATGCATAGGCGAGGCGTGGGCGTGACGTTCGAATCGGACAAAGCAAGGCTAACGCATAGGCGCTCTCGCTCTTTCCGCTCTCGGCAGTGTAGCTCTCTCCCACTTTCTCGCTGGTCTCGCTCTCTTCACTCTCGCTCTCTCCAGCAATCTCGCTGGTCAGCTCTCTTCAATCTCGCTCTCTCTAGCTTTCTCTCCAACTTTTCTCTCCATTCTCGCTCTCTCTAGCTTTCTCGCTCTCTCCCATTTCTTCTCCAATCTCGCTGGTCTCGATCTCAATGATCTTGCTCTCTCCATCTTTCTCTCCAAGTTTTCTCTCCAATCTTTAGCTACTGTGACAAATGTTCCCTGTATATATTTTTGTACCCGTTTACTCACCACTTAATGATATTTTTACACGGATCTTCCAGGATAATTCCAAAATAATATTTTCTATATTTTTCCTTAATTCCTTACTCCGTACTTCACCTAATTTTTCATACTTAGCCGTATTCTTCCCCGAATTTTCCAAACTCAATCTTCATATTATTCCATATTAATTCCACGTACTTAATTTCTATATTTATTCCCACTTAATAATTTTCCCCAACTTTTTCAATATTATTTTCTCCTTTCAAATCTCCATTCCTTCTTTCACCAATCACACTAACTGTTTTCAACAACCTATTTATTATACAAATTTCATTGCAATTTTACTAATTAAAGCTTAACTTAAATTATTCAAGGAAAATCTACTTAACACTTAGAAATTCCCTTCCTCTTAACTTAGGATTTAATTTTCACTTAGTTAATTCCTTTTATCACTTGCTTAAGTAAGGAAAATAGAAATCCAGGTTTCACACAGCTTCTATAGAACTAAGATTATAACTACAATTTACAGAGAGTAAGGATCTTGATGATTTTCGAACTTCTTAACTCTAGAAGGACTTCATCTATTTATAGGCGTTGGTCACGTCCACTTGGTAAATGGGCAGCATTAAAGTCCATGCCCTGGTCAGCATTAAAGTCCATGCCCTGGTTAGCCGCCTGACTCTCGGAAGCTTTTCAGACGCTGCCTGCTGCTTGGAAGCTTTTCAGATGCCGCCTGCTGCAGGTGCCAATACTTGCAAATGGTGATATGACACAATCAGCCTAGAGCAATGAATCTTCTCTGTGTTGAACTCCCTCCGACGCATGGCCCATGCGTTAGAGTTTTTTCTGTGGCACTTGTATAATGCGTTAATGCCAATCCTTGTGTTGAAATTCTGCAATTCAGTGCGTTAGTGCCGCGATATTTAGTCATAAAACTTCTTTTGCATGATTTTGCTGCTGTTTGAATAAATCCATGCATTTCTACTAAAAATGAGGAAAGTTTATCATTAAAAACCTTAGTTGTTCCAACTTAAGAGTAAAAATAACTTGTATTTCTACAAGTTATCAGTAGACTTATTGAGTTGGCGATCTGGCCACTCTTGCCCATACAAATCAAATGATTGCCTTCATAGGCAGAAGTTCACAATTCAATCAAGATTCAGATCATGTCATCTATGGTTATCCTAGTGAAATGTGAGTCTCTATTATTAATGGTGTTATATAATGAGACTAGTCATTTCGTGGTTCGATCATATACAAACCCCTTTGTATAGAACACCCCCGCTCACATGTCTCTACATGAATGATCAAGATCATATCATTTGTAGCACTTTACAACAATTGTAACATCTACAAAGCGGACCGTACCAAGATAAGGTACCCAGTTTTATCCATCTACTATAGACCATTTAGGTTATCACTTAAACATAATCCACTGTATGTCTCTACATACATGTTTAAGCTACTGAAGATAACCTCAGATGCTAGTTTATTGGTTTTGTGGGTTAAGGCTACTAAATGTCAAATAAAATATCTCATATTTTATTAAATAAATAAATCATTTGTACATTACATTTACAAACTACAAGATCCACGACATTTAGGGCATCATCCCCAACAACATATGCTCATAAAATCGGGTTAACAAGACTCAAGAACTGGTTCGATCCCCAGGTAGGAGGTGTTCTGTAAACAGTTAAATTAAGTACCTCTAGTCTTAGATAGGATCTTGTCGAGTGAGTTTGTAACCAGAGTTTTACAAGATAATGATCTATTTTAACTATTAAACAATTTGTTATTTATCAACCCTAGGTGAGCATGAATTTGTCTTTGTTATAGAATTTAAATGTCTAGTCCATTTTATAACAATTATAACTTAAACAAATCTATAACATTCATCATCATTCCATAATTTAATATAAAAGCTTATATCAAATCTCATGAAATCCTAAACATGCATACTATATATTATAACATTTATAACATACTTTCAATGCATGCAACATGCTTTCATATGGTGGGATTAAAGTGGTAATTCTACTTATGAATTACCACTTTAACCCCTAATTACTCTTCTTCTTTCTTCTTCGTTTTCCAACTTTTTTTTTTCACGTTCTTCTTTGACCGCTTCTTCTTCTCCTTCCTCCACCCTTTTCATCATCATCATCATCATCTTTTTCTTCTATTGTCTTCGTTTTCTTCTCCCTTCTTCTTCTCCTTCTCCTTCTCCTTCTCCTTCTTCTTCTTCTTCTCCTTCTTCTTCTTTTGCATTTCTCTTCTTCTCCTCCAATTTTTTTTCTTCCTTCTTCGTTTTATAGTTTTTTCCCGAAGAAAAAAAATTGAAATTATGTCTGGTGAGGAACAAGAGGAAGGAGAAAGAAGCAAGAAGGAGAATCTAGAGTGAGAAGCAAGAGGAAGAAACGAAAAGCGAGAGGTAGGAGCGAGAAGCAAGAGGAAGAATCTGAACAAAGAAAAAAATCGAAGAAAAAAGTTACAGTTGTGTTTGATGAGGAACAAAATGAAGGAGCAAGAAGAGAGAGTGAGAAACGAGAAGAACAAACGAGAATTTGTTTGAGTGTCATACCCTTGCACGTGGTCTGGGGATAAGATGGTACTTTCACACGCGGTTGATGTAAGCAAACGACCATTTTTAAAGCAAATTTGATTCTTTGGCCAAATTTCATTTTGGCCCTAAAAAGCAAAAACGAGAATCTAAAACAAGAAGCGAGAGGAAGGAATGAGAAGGGAGAGGTAGGAGCGAGAAGCTAAAAGTATTAGCGAGAAGAGAGAGGGAGAATATGAATAAAGGAAAAAATTGAAGAAAAAAGTTGTAGTTGTGCCTGATAAGGTACAAAAGGAAAGAGCGAGAAGCGAGAAGAATGAGAATTCATTTGAGGATTAGCCCTTGTACGCGATTTGGGCACAAGATGGTATTCCACCTGTTGTTGACATAAACAAAAACCATTTTTGAAGCAAATTTGAATCTTGGTGCAAATTTTATTTGGGTCCTAAAAAGGGCCTTCCGTACCAACAAAAAAAACCCCTTAAATGTCCCTTTTTTATAACCTATAGAAAGAGAGAAGCGGACTTATTAACCCCACGCCATGTGGAATGCGGCTCAATACTTTCACATGTTCTTCCGGACTTCCATCGTTCTTTAATCCACTCAATGTTGCCAGAATCACCTCGTATTCGATCCCAGATCGCGTTTGTAACCAACAATTAACCAAAAATCGCAATCCCCATTCAGAACTTCTACAAATTTGCTTGCAGCACTGCGGGAGAATCCAAGCCCACAACCTGTTCGACGAAAAGCCTAAATCACTTCTTCAAGCTTTGAGAATCGCGAAGGTCATCCATTCAAAGAGTTTGGAGATTGGAGTTGGCCTCAAAGGGTTGTTAGGTAATGCGATTGTTGACCTTTATGTCAAATGCGGCGATGTGGACTTCGCTCAGAAGGCCTTTTCCCGGCTTGAGAAGAAGGATGTGTTTGCCTGTAACTCGGTGCTTTCTATGTACTCGAAGCAGGGTTTATTTGCAACTGTTTTTCAATCTTTTGTGTCTATGTGGAATCATGGGGTGCGACCTAATGAGTTTACGTTTGCGATGGTTTTATCAGCTTGTTCTAGATTGCAGGATGTTAACTATGGTAGACAAGTCCATTGTGGTGTTTTTAAGATGGGGTTTGGGTTTCGTTCTTTCTGTCAAGGTGGGCTGATTGATATGTATGCCAAATGCTGTAATCTTAGAGATGCTCGCTTGGTGTTTGATGGGGCACTTAATTTGGATACTGTTTCATGGACAGCCTTGATTGCAGGGTATGTTCGAGATGGCTTCCCTAAGGAGGCAGTCAAGGTGTTTGATAGAATGCAGAGAGTTGGACATGTTCCTGATCAGATTGCGCTTGTTACTGTTATAAATGCTTATGTGGCTCTTGATAGGCTTGCTGATGCTCGTAAGTTGTTTACCCAGATGCCCAATCCTAATATTGTAGCTTGGAATGTGATGATTTCAGGGCATGCGAAGAGAGGATGTGCTGAGGAAGCTATTTCGTTTTTTCTTGAATTGAAGAGGGCTGGCCTAAAAGCCACTAGATCTACTCTAGGAAGTGTTTTAAGTGCAATTGCTAGTTTATCGATGCATAACTATGGCTCAATGGTTCATGCGCAGGTGATTAAGGAAGGGTTAAACGATAATGTGTATGTAGGAAGTGCATTGGTGAACATGTATGCCAAATGTGAAAAAATGGATGCTGCAAAACAAGTGTTCGATTCTTTAAGTGAGAGAAATCTCATCTTGTGGAATGCTATGCTTGGAGGTTTTGCACAGAACGGACTAGCCCATGAAGTGATGGAATTTTTCTCATATATGAAACGGCATGGACCTCAACCTGATGAGTTTACTTTGACTAGTATTTTCAGTGCATGTGCCTCCATGCAGTATCTTGATTTTGGTCGTCAACTTCATACTTTTATGATCAAGAACAAGTTTGCATCTAATCTATTTGTTGCAAATGCGTTGGTAGACATGTATGCTAAATCAGGAGCTCTAAAGGAAGCAAGAAAACAATTTGAGTTGATGAAAATTCATGACAATGTTTCATGGAATGCAATAATTGTGGGGTATGTACAGGAAGAGTATAATGATGAGGCGTTCTTCATGTTTCGAAGGATGATTTCCAATGGGGCTCTTCCAGATGAGGTGTCTTTGGCCAGTATAGTGAGTGCTTGTGCAAAACTTCAGGAGTTTAAAGGAGGCCAACAATGTCACGGTCTCTTAGTTAAAGTTGGTTTAGATACAAGAATTTGTGCTGGAAGTTCCCTCATTGACATGTATGTGAAGTGTGGCGTTCTTTTGGCAGCTCGTGATGTCTTTAATTCTATGCCCTCTAGAAGTGTTGTCTCAGTAAACGCTTTGATTGCTGGCTACACCATGAGCCACTTAGAGGAAGCTATTTATCTATTTCAAGAGATGCAAATGGTTGGACATAAACCTACAGAAGTCACATTTGCAGAGCTTTTAGATGGATGTGATGGAGCATCTTTGCTGAAACTTGGAAGGCAAATTCACTGTCAAGTTATGAAGTGGGGTCTTCTATTTGGTAGTGAAATGGTGTATGTCTCTCTTTTGTGCATGTATATGAACTCCCAAAGACTCTCAGACTCGGAAACACTCTTCTCTGAGTTGCAGTATCCAAAAAGTTTAATTTTATGGACTGCTTTCATTTCAGGATATGCCCAAAACAATCACTATGAGAAGGCTTTGCGATTCTATCAACATATGCGATCGGAGAATATCTTACCCGACCAAGCAACATTTGCCAGCGTTCTTCGAGCATGTGCTGGATTGTCTTCTCTACAAAACGGTCAAGAGATTCATTCCCTCATCTTCCATACTGGCTTTAACATGGATGAAATAACCTGTAGTTCTCTTATAGACATGTATGCAAAATGTGGTGATGTTAAAAGCTCTGTTCAAGTTTTTCATGAAATGCGACGTAAAAATAGTGTCATATCTTGGAACTCCATGATAGTTGGACTTGCAAAGAATGGCTATGCAGAAGAAGCACTTGAAATATTCAACCAATTGGAGCAACAACAATCCATCATACCGGATGAAGTCACATTCCTTGGTGTTCTATCTGCTTGTAGCCATGCTGGGCGAGTGTCGGAAGGCCGAAAGATATTCAACATGATGGTTAACCATTACCAGTTACAGCCAAGAGTTGATCACTTGGGGTGTATGGTAGACATTCTTGGGAGATGGGGTTTCCTTAATGAAGCAGAGGAGTTCATTAACAGGCTTGGAAGTAAAGCAGATCCAATGTTATGGTCCACTTTGCTAGGGGCTTGCAGAAAACATGGAGATGAAGTTAGGGGGAAGCGTGCAGCTGAGAAACTTATGGAACTGAAACCACAAAGTTCTTCACCATATGTGCTGCTGTCTAGCATATACGCTGCATCAGAGAATTGGAAACGAGCTGACTCTTTAAGGAGGGAAATGAAATTAAAGGGAGTAAAAAAGTTGCCTGGATATAGCTGGATAGAACCAGGAAGAGATATACGAGGCAGCTCATATACGATTCGAGAGCCTTGCAACACCTGATGTAAGAAATAAATTAAGAAAGTCTCTAACCATTCCCTTGTTTATAATAACAATGAAGGATCAAAATGCTTCTGTAGACCTGTTTTATTTATTTATTATTTTTTACGATATGTGGATATGAGAATCAAGTCTCTCACTTTGAAGTTGATCGTACAAAATTTATGTTAGTGTAGATACCATAATTTTTTTTATGCTTCTATACACTTGTTGATTCGATCTATATTTGATTTCTTAATTTCATTGTGAAAAAGTAAAATAAGTTTGCGATCTATGAATGTGTATATTTATGGACTGTAAATTCTCTTTTTTTATTATTAATCTAAATAGTTTTTATTGGCTGCTGCACTAGTTTTTGGAAAGAAAAAAGGGTTCTGTGTGTACATATATATGAAAATATTAATTTATATCGGTAAATTTGGGTGGTTTGTCAATTTACACATCCTAGATTTATGATCGTACCAATAAATCTCTATAACAGGAAAGATTTTCAAAATAAATCCTAACACAATGGAACAATTATAGAGAAATAAATTAATACATTTACAAAAGTTTCAAATTTAAATCGATATAATTATTAGTTATGTTGTTTTTTTCCTCCAATCATAACATTATAAATTTAAATTTAGAGTTGTTCAAAAATTAAAATTTAGAGGTAGAGATTAAAGTTATCGATCAACGGGAAACATAAAGAAGGCAATTGTCTCTAGTTTATCTTAACTCTTAAAAGTTAAATAATAAATTTAAAACACTGAAATTATCTCTATTTGCATTTCTAAATTTTTAGAATTAAAAATATTATATATAAATATTGAAGGTAGAATCTTTTTTCCCATATAAAAATTTACAGTTCCATCTTAGTTATTAATACTTTAAACAACTTAATTATGTTCTAAATGTTCAAGCCGATCTCTTTAATCCCCAAGTGTCCAATTTTGTTATTTTATAATAACATTTATGCCTCTTTTACTATCTCGTTTGAGGTTTGAGTGTAATTATAATTGGATTACATTGTAAAGTAATTGAAATGTAATAGTAAATAGGTTCCTTTTGACTGTGTATGAACATGTAGAAATAATAGGTTCAAACGTAGTAGGATTACTTTTGATTATATTTATCTATATATGTAATCGTTAATAGAAAAGTTTTGTTTTACCATAATACCCTCAAAATTTTAAGAAATGTAATACCCAAACTAATTATATATAGGAAAGAATAATAATTATTTATTTCATTAATCTAGTTCACATTTTAATGTGATTGTAGATTTCAAAATAATCTTTTTTTTTTAATTAATAGAGTATTTCTAACATATATTTTTTTTAGATATATATATATCAAAACAATATCTTTAATTATATAATGAATAATATATTCTTCTTGGTTTTACTAAATATCTAATGTGTCTGGTTGCCATAGAGTGAGTTGGAGCAATAGCAAGAACAAATCTGAACAAGAGTGAGATCCAGCTTGAGCGAGAGAAGAATTTATTGAAGAAATCACATATTTGGAACTTGAATTCAAATTCGGAAGCCCACCAAAACCAAAAGTACTTGGTGTGTCGGGTTTTGGCCACATAGTAAAAGTTGGAGAAAGAGCGAGAGCGAAAGTGAAATCAAGCATGATCGGAGTAAAAAAATGCAGAGAAAAAAAATGAGGGATTCAAGAAAAATACATCCAAAGTTTAATAGGATAATGTTAAAAAAATGGGTCCCACCAATGCTTTACGTTTACAGAATTGGGTAAACAACCACTGATAATCAAGTGGGCCAGCGATGTTGAGTGATTTTAATCCACTAATCTACAAAGATATCTAATGAAAAGAAAATTTAAAAATATATTCAACACTTCATTCATGAAGCAATTGAAAAATAATTATCTTTTTTGTGTTCATCAAAACATATTAACCTTCAAAATAATGTTTTAGGCAAATTGCATAAACCATCATTAATTAATTGTTATTATAATTACAAGTTTTAGAAGGAAAATAAAATTGTACCCTTAACTTCAACTTTGACTTTTATGAACCAGGTGTGATTTGATTTTTACTATAAAAATTAGAATGAAAATTTGAAAGTTTAATTTTTTTCATTTAAGAGCCGTTAGATAACTGGAATTATTAGATGGGAATTATTAGATGCTTAAAACTACAGCGATCTAATATTCTTAAATAACCATATTTGTTTTGTAAGGATATTTTTTAAGATATCTAAAAATACTTGGATAATTACGTTTAATTTAGAATATTCTTATAATTATCATTAATTTATAATTAATTTAATATAATTTAAACTTATATAACATTTGTTTTATTAATTTTATTTTATTTTTAAATTAATATAATTTTATTACTTTATTTGTCATTTTTCTCAACAAAATAATATATATTTATTATTATAAAATGAAAATAAAAAAAGATTGATTTATAAACATATGAAAAAAAAGGTTAAAAAAAAAAGTAAAAAACGGACGTACTCAACACAAGAATCCTAAAATCTCATGTTTCAAGAAGGCATCCAAAACTCCATTTGGGAATCTTTTACATTACCACAAAACAAATGCAGTAATCCAAATGTTCCCTCTGAAAATTTTAGATTCCGATGAAACAAATGATCCTAAATTGGAATTCAAGCGTAACAACAACCAGTGTGGCTTATACAATTTAGGCTAATTTTGAAGACTTTCCATACATATGAAAGACAACTAAAGCTTTAATTGTCTAACCATGTTCTGGCGCTAACCGTAGCTTACAATGGTGTATAGAACTGGAGAAATCCAGAGAATCAATTTCTTCTTAATTCTAATTCAAACCCAAACTTTCAATGAACTCATGCTGGTATACCAGATAATTCAATATTGTAAATTTCCCCAGACTTGGGGATTGAATGTTACTTATTTTCTTATTTTCCATTTTCCAGAATGCATATGAAGTAAGAGTGATCTGTGTAGAAAACTTATCTAATCTTCAATTGAAGGGCGAGTTGAATTAGGCAGTCGCCAGCCGTGAACAAACGAACTAAACAGATGCAATGCTCTTGATGGCTGCGCATAAGGTACCATATGAGCAGCACCCCTTACTGTCGCAAAGGTCAACAAATTTCCGTACTCAATTGCCCAACCTCCAACCTGCCAATGTGCAGCCAAGCCATAAGATGGAACCGAAATTCAAAAGTTGAAAAGAAAAAAACTGATAAAACAATTAGGATGCAGTAAGTACCTGGCCTTTGTGGAACCATGTCCCATATGGGACTGTAATCTTGAACTTCAGATCATGAGCGAGTTCACGGATGAGCGTTCGAGATCCCATCAAGGGTACGACAGAATCTTGATCCCCACTACAATGGAAGTTAGGTTTACAAGTCATGTCACGACTGACACATCAACTAAACAACTACTTGCTTCTATTTTTCAGATATGAAAGAAAGTTACCTGAAAACCCAAACCGGGATTCGATTTTCAATTATCCTTTTAAGCAATGGAAGTATGTTGATGTTACCATCGGTGTCGCTGTAATTTATAACACTGTCAATCAAGTTCACAAAATGTTAAGTTCCTGAAATGGATTTTTGCAATGTATAGTGCTTGAACATAAGCAAAACTCTTGCCTAGCAAAGAATGAGTTCATTTCCTATTTGAAAATGATGAGTTTTCTTTTGTAAAAGCTACTATTTTGAAGAATCATAAAGCTTAAAGTAACAAATGCATTTTCAAGTATAACTTACGGACTGCACATCGACCAATGGTAAGGTAATTTAGTTCGGTTAGCATGAAGGGCTTTCTGAACCTCTGGAAGGTTGAAGTAGAATTTTCTTTCCATGGTCATGCACACATCAACCCCCAAACTTATCTTTGAAGCCTGCAAAAGGTAGATAAAGACTTAGATTACAGCAATCGAAGCACTCAACTTGAACGGATTAGAAAAATGAAGTTTACGAAGATGTAGTCGATACCATTTTCCTCAACCGTAGCTCTTGCTCCACTATAGATGGATAGCACACGTCAAGGATGACATCATAATTATTTATGTAATTTCCAACAACGTGGTTTGCCATGGATATGGCTTCATTGCATGAATGTGACTCATTATGAGGACTTGTGAAAGTATAATCCTCGAAATCACATTCACTCATGATGGTCATGCCAATTTCATCTGAAATCATTCCATGCGACCAAAAATACTCATATGTTGCTGGAACATCTCTATCGAGTTTCAATAGAGGGTTCCCGATCTGAAAAGACAATCCCCGTATGAACAGTAAATAAATATTTCAACGAAGGAAACTGAATGATCAAATTACTATTCCTTACAGCAACTCCTTTGATGTTGAACTTGAAACCACTGAACTTTGCATTGTGATCCAACAGAGCAATAGCCAACTGTGGTATGTAATGCCCTGTGCAATAAAAGCAAAACTACTAACGACAATTTTCAAAACTGGACTAGGAAAGAGAAATTCCCAATCTGAATTTGATTTCATCAAATTTTTTTTAATGAACTATTGATTCCTTGAAATTACAATGAGTGAAGATTCATTCTCCATTACTCTTCTTTAGTTGAGAAAATTAAGCTATACAATAAGTTATCAGTTACCAGACTTGCTAATCACCGAAAACAATAATTTCATCTGGTTCATGTTTTTAACAAACCTGCATAACTTTCGCCTGTAAGATACAACGCGCTGGTTTTAAATGATGGAAACTTCTCATACCAATTCATCATAAACATATGCATATCCCTGGCTGCCACAAGCAGATTATAGAAACTTAGAGTTGGGTAACTAGCATTCGAGTTTTATGTTCATGATTTGTAAAAGTTAGAATACAGTATCATAAGTAGATTTCATAAGACTAGATATATGTAACTCCAGAAATCAACATCTTAAAGTAAACAAACTCACGAGATACATACTCAACTTCTTAACTTTGAGTCACACAAACTTTAACTTATGAGGTAAACATCCTAAATCATCTAAACACACTTGAAATTGCGAAACCCACGATTTCCCTTACCAGTTGAGGCATCCCCACAGTTATAATCTGAACTTGTGTTTGAGTATGACCATCCTACTCCAGCAGGAGATTCAACAAAGAGAAGATTTGAAGCTTCAAATGATTCAAAATAAAATTCAGTTGGTTCAAACTTCAAATTCAACGATACAGTTAAGAATCTATACGAATGCAACCTTTCTTACCTTTATTCCAAGACATGGGATTCTTCCTGAGGCCTCTTCCATCCCCACTGGGATAAAAAGGACCCAACTCTGTAAAAGCACCTCCACCAACAGAGGAACAACCAGGACCTAAACAGAATGATTCACTTTTTCAATCACAAATTCTCTTCCTAATGACACTAATCCATCAACAATCAACAAAAACTAGCATTACATGATTTGAAGAACTAAAGAAAGACCTAGAAAAACCAAAATTGAACAGTACCAACAAGAGGAAATTAACAGAAAATGAAAATTTTGGAGCAACTTAGCAACATAAACTAATTTGAAACAAATTTCAGATTAGAAATTTAGAGAGACAGAGAATTGAACTTAACAAACCTCCATTGAGCCATAGAGTGAGAGGTTTCTTCTCTGGCTGCTCCTCTGCTTCAACGAAATAGTAGAACAAACTCCTCCCATTTTTCACATCCACATCAACATATCCAGCATACTGTTTGAACTTAACCAGCGGCTGACCTGGCAGCCGCAGCACCAGATCTTCACTCGGAAAACCCTCAACTCCGCTGCTGCCTCCGCCGCCACCGCCGCTCAATAACCAGAGAAAACCAAACACAAACAAAACCCCACTAAAACCCCACCGACCCATCTCAGAAAAACCACCAAAAAGCTTCCCCCAAAGGGCAAAACTCAACAAACCCTTCTCATTTAAGAGATTTTAAAAAAAGATCGATGAACCCAGAAAGGAATTTATATTATAATCCGGAAAAAACCAAATTCTGTTCAATGGGCACGTGAATCTCTGCACACTTTAAAGAAAAAGGGAGATTTTCAGTCACAAGATGTTCATTTGGGAGACTTAAAGCCGAAGTGGGTGAGGTGAGTAGCTGCAGCACTATATGCATGCGGGTCTTAAGATGGAAATGATAATGATGATGAGAGTGAGAAAGAAGCATTGAAAAGTGTGAGATGAATAAATGAAGTGATGAAATTATCCAATTCTACAGTAGCATTTTTGAACTATATGATGAAATTAGTCAACAAAGTGTAACCAAAAGTTGTTTCTTTTGGCGGATTTAGCCTCTAATGCTATAATTGGGATTGTAGAGCTGATCATAGGTTAAGAACAGGTTCCGTTCAAGTTTGAATGAAAATGACGCACAACAAGAAAATTTGACGTCATAGGGGTAAAAAGAGAGGAAATAATTTATAATGCAAAGGTAGTATGGATTTTGTTTTTTTCTATATTACATTGGTTAAGTGTTATGAGTGAATTTAGATATGAAATAAGCCAATTGCCAAGAAAATACTTAGAAAAATAAATTCAAAATAAAACGGACTTGGGCAGTACAAGGCCAATTAATCATTGGACTAATTGGATTTAATAACTTATTTACCGTTAGAAAAAATATATCAAACTATATCTTAAACTAAGGATGACCTTAGTTCAATTTTTCTGAAAATACATCATTATAGTTTTATATGAAGTAACTTAAATTTCTAACTTGTCAAAGTAACTTAATTGGTATAGTGCTTATACTATCAATTTTAAAGTTAGAAGTTCATTTTCCTCACCCTACATTTTGTCAAAGAAAAAAACTTAAGACTTCTAACTTCTTCTCCATTCTATGTATCCTTGTATTTTGTCACCTGAAAGTCAAGTACAACATAATTGAAATGTGATTCTCCTAATAAGGAAAAGCTATAATAGTAAAAGGCATGTGTGAATCACATCACCATAACATTTTTTTTAAGTACAATAATGTGAGAATGAGGGATTGAACCTCGGACCGAAGGTCATGTCTGAAGAACTGTGAGGTTCGATGTGGAAGTGTGGATCATGCACTAATTTTAAATTCACAGAGAATTAAAATTACAAATAACTAAATTGTGCATATCATCAAAATTTTACAAGATGCTTTTGAAATAAGTAGAAAAGGGAGATTAAGGTTTAGATATACACTAACTTTTGAAGAACTAATTCTTCATGATAATCATCCTCAATTCGATCACGAACTCTTTGTTTTAAAACTTGTACAGAACCAAAACTCAATGTGGAGACCACCACAAATGAGCCTTTTGTATTCTGCTTAGGGGTTGAGAATTAACAGGGAGTTGTTGTCTCTATTAATTCTTTGGATAGGGAGGAAGAATTTTTTAGAGGAGAATTTTCTACAGGAGAATTACATTGGAAGATTTTTTTTTACACAAATCTTGTGTGTGTGTGTGCATGTGCGCGTGCATGTGTATGTGTTGTGTGCATATGTGCATTGCGCACGAGTGTGTATGTGTGGGTGGGTGCGTGTGTGTGTGCGTGCGTGCGTGTGCATGTGTGTGTGTGTGCGCATGCCTGAGTGTGTGGGTAGGTGCGTGCACGCATGTGCATGTGTGTGTGCGTGCGTGCGTGCGTGCGTATGTGGGTGCGCACTTGTGTGGGTGTGTTTGTGTGTGTATGTGTGCGTGCGTATATGGGTGCGCACGTGTGTGGGTGTATTTGTGTGTGTATGTGTGCGCGCGTGTGTACATGTACGTGTGTGTATATGTGCGTGCGCGCGTGTTTGTGTGTGTGGGGTTGCGTGCATGTGTTTATGTATCTGTGCGTGCGTGCGTGTGTGTGTTTGTGTGTGTGTGTGTACGTGCGCGTACGTATGTGCGTGTGTGTGTGCATGTGTTAGTTTGTGTGTGAGTGTGAGTGTGCGTGCGTGCGTGTGTGCGTGTGTGCGTGTGATAATATTGCTTATGATATTTAACGGTCAGTTTTGTCTAGGCAAACCCAAGTGCAAATTTGACCAGAGTTCCCGGTGAGTCCAGGGTCGAACACAGGGATTGCTTGTAAGAGCACGATGAAACTAAAGATATGATCTTAGTGCAAGTTAATATGTTCAAGGGGTTGATTGAATAAGCTAACTTAAACCTAAATATGCGATGGGAATTATGTTTAAATGAAGCAGTATGAATTGGATAACAGTTATGCGATAAGAGGGTTTAGAAGGACTTTTACTAACTCTTTCTAAACAACTAGATGGATTATGCGATCAAGCTATGCACTCAATGTTACAACCAACACTTCTTAGTGTTCTTTGCCACATTATCTTATCTCTAAGATGCATGTGATAAGTGTAATATGCAGAGAATGTACTTATTTCTAAGGAAATTTTTCTCTTGTTTTATGAGGTCCTAATCTAAATTATTTCAAACTCAGATTAACTTTACTTGGAACAATTTCTCAATTGATTCAAGCAACAAATATAAGCATGCATAAAACAAGTTAATCGCATGACTCATTCAGTTATTTAGTCGTGTTAGCTACATTCTTCTCAATCCATGAGGTGATTTAGCTACGCATGATGTTGATGAAAAAGATAGACAAGATATATAACAAACATGTATTCATACTGCAAATTTGAATTTGTCAATATAAGAAATACAATACAAGTATACACACAATACACACACAAAAAAAAAAGAAAAGAAAAGAAAAAAAGAGAAATGATTAGAGAGTCAAGCTGTGGTTCGCAATGTCTTGCTTCCTCCAGCTTGTTTTACAGCTGCTTTACTTAGGCGACTGAACAATATTATCCTTTTCTCTCCCTAAAATCCTAAGCTCTCAATAAGGAATTTCTATGGAAAATTGGTAAGGTTTCTAGCAGAATCCCTTCTCAGGGTATTCTTCTCGTCTCCTCCGATGTATATTCTGCATGACATTTGCATGGGTGTTTATAGGCGTTCGCGAACACTTCTTTTCTCTAACTCATGACTGCGTTGATGGGGCACATTAAATTCCATATCTTGTCGCGCCGTCTGCAACGTATCAGGGGTTTATTGAATTTTCAATAAAGTTTTCCTGTCAGCCACTAACGCAACTTGTGATGTGACACCTACCGCCCATGTCATCTCATGCTTCAACGCTTGTAGCTTATGCGATCATCTTTCCTTTTCTTCTCTGGAAATTCTTGCTTGATCGCATCAATGGGTATGCAACATGCGATTATACGTTCATCAGACTGTTGAAAGATATTTTACATAAAAGTAGCGAAATTAGTCCGAAATTTAAATATGTTATGCGTTAAAAGTATGTGATCGCATGTTTTGTTTTTTTGTATAGATTTATTGGTAGAAATTATCTAAATTTCATGTCTTTTCCTTATTGTTTTAAATGAAAGAGATACAATAACTTGTATTTCTACGAGTTATCACACCCCCAAATTTAAAATAATGCTTGTCCTCAAGCATATACTTAAGACTTCTTATGATTTCGATCGCCTTCAAGAATTACCTAGACCCCTCAGAATGCCTCACCTAGTTTGCTAGACTAGTTTTTTTTTTTTTTTTTTTTTTTTTTTTTTTTTTTAGTTTTATTCCTTCTTCCTATAAATTTACTTCTAGCAAGCTTATTCTTCAAAAATCCTTTACTCATTTCTAAGACTATCTCATATTCATGAAAATGAAGATTTGGAACGAGATAAAAAGATTTTCTCCTTGCTACTTCTTGTTGTGATTTTTGCGTTGATCCAAGCGTCTAACCTTCGTTTTGGCTTACCTCCACGGGTATCATGCGGACATCCAACTACGAGCCAATCACTTTTTTTAGTCTGAATTCGTGTCATCTTTTCGAGGCAGTGGAGTTGCGATCACTTATTCTTTGCGTTGATCACGATTCTTGCCTTCGTTTTGGTCTGCTCCCACGGGTGTCATATGGACATCCAACTACGAGCACGTTCTGATCTCAACAGCTCTTTTATATATATATATAATAAAGTACTTAAGGAGATTAAATATTTTTGAAAAGCGTTCAAGTTTTCAAACCTTTGCCACCCCCAAATTTAGAAGGTATCAAGGTTCTTAGAAAGAAATATGCAATGGTATTAGAAAGTTATTGCAAAAGACGTTTGTTGAAAAGCTTGATGCTTGCTGAATCCTAGAAGTAACTTTAAAGGAAAAATAATCTTAAAACTTAATACTAATCAGTCTAGGCGTTAGTGTTAAGGCATAATTTCATCATTGGGGTCATCAGTGGCAAACAAGACAAAAAAAAGTAAGCGATCAAAAGTATGCACATGATATAAACAGAAAGGAAAGGCACAAAAGATAGACAAAATTTTCAAGAAATTTATATTTTAGAATGCGGCGAACTGATACCCAAAAAAAAAAAGGAAAGAAACATCGTCCAGCTTAAAATAAAAAGGAGATAAGGAAGGATACCGCCCTGAATTCAAGTTTCTCCTGCATCACTGTTCGCATTAAGAAACCCCGATTTCCCTCTTTCTCTAAGGTTCAAATTTACTCAGCAGTCAATGATAACCAAAAACAAATAATAAACAAAGAGAACAACAATAATTAAGCAATAAGAATAAAGGATACTTAAAAAAAGGAAATGAAAATAAATGATACCAAAAAAAGGATAGTCCCTTGAAAGATATTTCTTTATTGCGCAGGGACTTACTTCCATCGCATCGTTCGGGATTTCCTAGGTCTTTGGAGGTCTTTTCACGATTGAGATCCCCTCCATAATAGGGCTTGATATGTTGTCCATTAACTTTGAAAGTGTTGGCTCCGTCCTCACAGACCAATTCCACCGTTCCATGTTGATAAAATTCCTTGATGATGAATGGTCCTAACTAACATGATTTCAACTTGCCTGGAAAAAGACGCAATCTAGAATTAAACAAGAGAACTTTTTGGCCAATTTCAAAATTTTTCCTACGAATGCGTTGATCATGCCAATGCTTTGTTTTCTTCTTGTAGATTTTGGCGTTCTCATATGCTTGCAGTCTCCACTCATCCAATTCCAATAATTGTAACTTCCTTGCTTCTCCCGCAGTCTTCAAGTCAAAATTGAGCTTTTTTGTAGCTCAAAATGCTTTGTGTTCAAGTTCTAACGATAAGTGGCATGCTTTGCCAAAGACGAGAGCCTATGGGGACACTCCTATGGGAGTTTTATATGCGGTGCGATACACCCATAACGTATCATCGAGTCTTTGAGCCCAATCTTTTCTTGTCAGATTAACCACTTTCTCCAATACTGTCTTGATTTCCCTATTTGATACCTCTGCTTGACCATTGGTCTGGGGGTGGTATGTTGTTCTTATTTTATGGTGCATGTTATATTTGACTAGAATCTTGCTAACGATGCGATTGATAAAATGTGTACCTTCATCGCTTATAATGGCATGTGGAGTGTCAAAGCGAATGAAGATATTTTTCTGCAAGAATTTCAATACTGTGATTGCATCATTCGAGGCACAGGAAATTGCCTCCACCCATTTTGATACATAGTCAACAACTAATAGTATGTAGTTGTGGCCATTAGATGGTGGAAATGACCCCATGAAATCGATTCCCCAAACGTCAAATAGTTCCACCTCCAAGATGACATTCATTGGCATTTTGTTTTTTTTTTTTTAGAAATGTGCCCAGTGTGTTGGCACCTGTCGCATTTTATGACATAGTCGTGCGCATCCTTGAATAAGGTAAGCCAATAGTATCCACTTTGCAAGACCTTCGCAGCCGTGCGCTAACTTCCTAAGTGTCCACCATAAGGCAATTCATGGCTTTGATAGAGGATATGGTGAAATGCTATTTCAGGAACACATTGTCTCAGGATATGGTCAGGTCCCCTTTTATATAGGTTGGGCTCATCCCAATAATAGAATTTACAATCATGTATGAGTCTTTTCTTGTGTTGAGGGGTATAATCTTCTGGGAATTTCTTGCAAACAAGAAAGTTAACAATGTTTGCATACCAAGGCAAGTATTCATCAATTTTCAACAACAGTTCGTTAGGGTATGAGGCGTTCACAGAAGGTTGTACTCGATCATTTTCATGATGTTCAAGCCTTGACAAATGATCAACGACCTTGTTCTCTATCCTTTTCTATCCACAATTTCTGTGTTAAACTCCTATAGTAATAGGACCCACCTGATCAACCTTGGTTTTTCATCCTTCTTGGTCATCAAATATTTGATAGCAGAGTGATCAATTTGAATAATGACCTTTAATCCTAGCAAATAGGGTCGAAACTTCTCCATGGCAAAAACCACTACCAGCAACTCTTTCTCAGTGATCGTATAATTCTCTTGGGCGCTATTAAGGATTTTACTTGCATATGCGATAGGGTGAAGAATCCTTTCTATTTATTGAGCTAACGTTGCTCCCATCGCATATCTACTAGCATCACACATGAGTTCAAATGGTTTTGTCCAATCAGGAGAAATTAGTACAAGATTTGAGACTAGTGCTTTCTTCAACTTTTCAAATGCATTCAAACAATTATTGTCAAAATCAAAAGGTCGATCCACCTCTAGTAGCATATTTAGTGGCCTAGGAATTTTTTAGAAGTCCTTGACAAATCTACGATAAAAACCAGCATGTCCTAAAAAACTTCTCAAAGTCTTCACATTCATTGGGGGCGGTAGCTTCTCAATGGCCTCGATCTTAGTTCGATCAACTTCTAAGTCAGTCATCATAAGTCTTTCCGTAGACTGAAAAATCGTCCATAAATATCTTTACAAAATCTTTGAGATAATTCGAGAAGATGGCCATCATTGTCACACCCCGTTCCAGATTTCCCTTCTAACCTAGAACGAAGCGTGAAGACGTTAAACATCACTTCTCTCCATGACATCTAACGTCCCAATTCTTAACATATCCTGTACTCAAGATCAAACCCAAACTTCCAAAACCCATTTCTAAAAATAATCTATGTTCATTGACAGAGTTTAGGAATTTGATTTAGTTTAAATCACAATACTGTTGAAAGAGATTTACAGACCAACAGTACGAATTATTTTGAACAAAACCTCCCATGATATGTAACTCACAAGTTCTAGTTGTTCTGGAATATTCTCAAATACATGTACAAACAATACAATAGATGTTTAATAACACTAGTGGTGTTTGACGGCTCAGCAGGCACCAGGAACTTGTCGCTATCTGGGGTGGGGAAAAACATAAAACATGGAAAGCATGAGCTAAAGCCCAGTGAATGGTAGTTTAATATAAACATAAGCTATCGCTTTCTAAATCATCAATAAAGTTTATCAAATCATTCAGGAAACCATTGAACAAAGTATAAAAGATTCAACAGTATCTCAAACACTAGCTGATAAAAAAAAGTGGCATGATCAACTCTCATAAGCACATTATAAAGCATTCAGTCGTTATCAGAAAACCACACCAACTCTGTACCCAAATGGTCATTTACAACGGCGGGTTACTCTGGACAAAGAATGCCCTTTGCAGTTGGTAAACCAAATCACAAGGTCATACGTGCATGTAGAGCTGCCTCAAGGCTAATCATAAATACACACCACAGGCCTAGGTTACTCTGGACTCCCCGGTATACTCTGGCCACATCTGACCCCGGTGGTAGCCCCCTGATAGCCTGGGTGGCACTACAGGCGCAGGTTCCTCTGGACTTCCCGATATACTCTAGCCACATCTGACCCCGGTAGCCCCCTGATCGCCTGAGCGTTGCTACTTAAACACATTTAAGTAGCACGAGAAAATAACCATCTCTCGGGTACAAGAATTAGTAGTTTGAAACCACTTTCACAAACATTCAGCATTTTTAAATTCAACATCAAGAGGTTTTCATATAAAACAATACAAGTCACAATTGTGTAAACTCTGGTTCCAAACTACATTTTGATAAATCAAGATCGTATAAAACCATCGAGAATTTAGAAATCACGATTTAAACATTTTTGAAATATCAATAAAGTAAAACAGACCATGCCATCACATTTCATAAATCATAACATACTATAATATATAATTAGTTTCTATATCAAAACATTCGAAAGGAAACCACTCACAATTAATTGGCTCCTCCTCATAATTTCGGTTTCTCCATCTCCCGTTTATCCTGAAATTATATTGATAATCCTTTAGTTATCCTCCACATGACTATAATCCAATTATTTGAAAATTAATCTTCAAGTATAACCAATTTCACTTGAACTTTTGCCAAATCCCTAATTTGATCCAAGATAGAGTTTGATTTGTAATTTGGTCCTTCAATTTCTCTAAAATTAACTCAATACCTTAAAATAAATCTTCAATAAAAACTAATTCTGTTCCAATTTTCCTTAATTTTTCTCATTAACCCTACTTAGGGTTTACTTCAAATTAACCCCTTAATCAACTTCAAAGTTGACTTAGGATCCTAATTTCTTCTAATTTCAGGTTTAAGGTATCATAAAAATACCAACTGGATCCCTAATTATGCTCGAGAACACCTTAATAACCTAAAATTGATTTTCCAGCTTTTAATGACGGACAATAGATGACAGACAGAAGTCAAACAGGAAAGTCAACTCTTTCTTCAACCTCCAACCCAGAAATTTCCAGATTTGACCTCTATTTTTTTGGTGAACGTTTCAGACTTAAATTCATCATTTTCCGGCCATTTAAAGATAAGGTAAAGAACTCTACAATATATAGAATATATGGACTTAATTAGCATATACAAACCTTTTACCCATCCTCTTAATTAACTTACCTCAAAGTTTGGACATCTGAATTGCTCTAGAACTCCCAGAATTGACCAAACTCTTCACGGTAACCCTGTTTTTCCGGTGAGAAAAAGCGGAATTTTCTAAACTTAGATTCAGAAATTCCAGCCAATAACGATCAAATAAAAGAGCATAGAAGTCTAGAAGGACCTTATAAGTAACTTACCTTTAAATTTGGAGCTTCGAGTTAGCCTCTAACTCCATGAATTTGCTAAAAACCCGAGCATCCTCTGTTTTCCCGATAACTCTAGCGCCACTATTTTTTTATTCGTTTTCCTTACTTCGTCGGCTGAATTTCTTCAAATCAAGCCTCCCAAGAGTTTCTTCTTTACTTACTCTTTAATTGTCTTTCATTTCCCTTCACAAGAACGGTCGTAATTCGAAAACAACTTTTTCCCCTTCTTCGGTTGGTCAAACTCAAAAAAAATTTGAAATTCCCTTTTTTTTTCGTTATCCAGCTTCAATTTCTAGTTTAACACGTGCCCAGATGATTAATCCTTAACCTCAAAGCCATCCAATAAGAAATTTCAATATAAAGTACCTCAATTTTTCCAAAATCTCTCAAATTCTCTTTTTTCCTTTTCCTATTAATTCACCAATTTCCAGTCAAAATTAGCTGTAATGTTCTTTAAGAAAAATGTTAATAAACCTCTTAACTTACTAACCTCAAAATTTCAGCTTCAAATTCGATTTTTACAGCTCGAAAACTTCAAAACACTGAACCCTACTCAGACTATCTGAAATTCAGTCTTAACTCGACTTTTCCCTTAAATTTCCTTTGATTTTCAGCTAGCTTTTCCCAATAAGTCTTAAACAAGCCAAATTTACTTTTAAAACTCATAAATTACCAAAATTTCACCACATTTCAAGATGTTGACATTTTTTTTACGTTGACTTTGACCATTTGACCATTTGACTTTTATAATAGACTTTGACCTATCCCGGGCATGTCAAATTCATCATCGAATTTACTTTACATGCTTAACTAGGTTCGTTACCTCAAATTATTCCTCTAATCCTTATTTTCTCTTCCTAAATAAAACAAATGTGAATCCAAATATTTTTAATTTTAATTATAAATCTTAACAACAGATCCACATCAAACTTTATCTCAAGTCTCCGAGTTCAATCTCAACTATGTGCTTCCTAATATCCCAAGAAAAAGTAGAAGAAGAGAGGGCTTACAATCATGCACTTTTGAAATGTGCTAGGTGCATTGCACAGTCTAAATGGCATGCGAAGAAATGCGAACATTCTATATGGGCATGTAAATGTTGTCTTTTCTTGATCTTCTAGTGCGATTATAATTTGGTTATACCTTGCATAGCCATCTAGAAAGCAAAAATAGTCATTCTCCATTAGTCTATCCAAAATTTGATCAATGAAAGGCAAGGGAAAGTGATCCTTTTTTTGTCGCCGCATTGAGTTTCCGGTAATCCATGAGAATTCTCCAATCGGTAACTATACTCGTTGGTATTAGTTCGTTGTTTTCATTGGGAACAATTGTCATCCCCCCTTTCTTTGGCACACACTGCATTGGGCTGACCCATGTGCTATCTGAGATGGCGTAGATAATTCCAGCATCCAATCATTTGATGATTTCCTTTTTTACCATTTCTTTCGTCGTAGGGTTCAACCTGCATTGAGCTTCAACAGAGCTCTTTTGACCCTCTTCCAATCTAATTTTGTGCATGCAATAAGATGGGTTTATTCCCTTAATATCAACAAGGATCCATCCTATGGCTTTGCTGTACTTTTTTAACACCTCAAGAAGGGCTACTTCTCTTTCCTTGGTAAGCATGATTGATATAATGACTAGCAAGGTTTCATTTTGTCCCATGAAAGCATACTTCAGATGGGCTGGTAACACCTTCAGTTTCAACACTGAAGGTTGTTCCAAAGAAGTTTTATTCAATCATTTTTCTTCCTCTATATTCAACGGTTCACAAGTTTTCTGTATCACGATCATCGCATTACATGATTTGATTGCAGTGTAGGCCTCCATCTTTGGTCCTGATTCTTCATCTGCTTCCCAATCAAAGCTACAGGAACATTTCTCATCTATATCGCATGAGTGTGCTTCATCCGGGTAGCTCATCACCTTAATGATGCTGTACTTCAGCTTTTGACCATTGACATTCATTGTAATCTCTCCTTTGTGTACATCGATCTGAGCTCTCCCAGTGGAGAGAAATGGTCATAAGTTAATAGGGACATCTTTATCAGCTTTATAATCAAGTATAATGAAATCTGCGGGAAGGATAAATTTATCCACTTTAACCAACTCATCTTCAAACATTCCTTCCAGATGAACGAGCGATCGGTCTACTAATTATAGGGTCACTGATGTGGGCATGAGTTCTCCAATCTCCAATTGTTTAAAAGTTGACAAAGGCATTAGGTTTATGCTTGCCCCTAAATCTCATGGAGCATGTTCAATATAAATTCCTCCGATTGAACAAGGTATTGTAAAACTTCCAAGATCTCTCATTTTTGGAGGAATGATCGTGTTGCTTACTTGCGTTAGAGTCGTCATCTCGTACTTCCCTATGCTTCTTTTCTTGGATGTAATATCTTTTATGAACTTAGCATAAGTGGGCATTTACTCTATTGACTCAACGAAAGGGATGTTGATATACAACTGTTTCAATATTCCCAAGAAGCATTGGTATTGATTTTCATCGCTTTTCTTCTTTCTCAATCTTTAAGGAAAAGGAGATGGTTGCACTTCTTGTGTTGTTGATGATGTAGGAGATGTTAAGGGCACTTCCTCTGGTTCTTGTTCTTCCTTATGAACACTTTCCTCAAACGCATGATCTTTGCCTTGTTGGATTTTAGATTTTTCATGTGGTTTTCCTTTTACAGCCTCTTCTGTTATGTGTCCACTTCGTAATGTCACCGCCTGAAATTGTTCCTTGCCTTTGTCTCTCATATGGTGAGGAATTTATGTGGTGCTAGGAAGTGCTCCTTATTGCTTGTTCTTCAACTCGCCTACAATCTGGCCCATTTGTACTTCAAGATTACGAATGGATGTTGCTTGATTTTAAAGAACTATTTCATCCTTTTGAATGTATTCCTTCAGTAAATTTTCTAAAGAAGAGGATGAGGATGACTAAGATGAATTTGTTGTCTGCTAAAATCCATTTGATTTTTGTTGAAACCCTAGTGGTCCATCTCTATGGGCATAATTAGTATTGACTTGTGCTTGTTATTGATTACCACCCCAAGAGAAATTCGGATGGTTTCTCTAGCCAGGATTATATGTGTTGGAAAAAAGGATTGTTTTTAATGAAGTAGACAGATTGAGGATTGCATGGGCATTCCTTAAAGGAATGAGGTTCTTCGCAAAGGACACAATTTCTGTTGTTCATTTGGGCAATCACATTCACTTGTCCGCCCTTTGCGCTGATCTTTGTCATGCTCATCGCTTGCAGCAAGTTTGTCATTGCATTAACTCGTGTCTACAGAGATGCGATAGCGTCCTTATTCTGAGTTTTGTTTGTTTTGGACCTATGCTCATTTTCTTGCAAATCACCGTGATTCTTTGAGATTCGATCCAATATATTCTAGGCCTCAATATATGTCTTGTCCAGTAGTCTTCCTGCCGCGGTAGCATTCACAGCGATTTGTGATCCTGAGTTCTAACCATAATAAAAGATTTCCATCTAGAGACAGTAAGGAAGTCCATTATTTCGACAATCCCTAACTAATCTTTTGAATCTTGCCCATACATTGCTAAGCGTTTTTTATTCTTCCTGCTGAAAGTTTGTAATTAGCCTTCTTCTCTTTGCATTTTCTATTGGTGGGAAGTAATTTTTCATAAACTTCTCTACTACTTGTTCCCATGAAGTTAAATCCCCTGGTTCAAGCAAGTACACCTATTTTTTAGCTTCGCCGCATAGTGAAAATATGAATAATGTAAGTCGTATTTCCTCTGGTGTGATGTTTGGGAATACAAAGGTGTTGCATATTTCGATAAAACTCCTCAGGTGAGTATGGGGATCTTCACCGCATCTTCCCCCAAATTGACTGGCCGCTTGAATCATTTGAAGCATTACGGGCTTTATTTCAAATCTTGTCCCATCCAAGGTTGGTCGCATGATTCCTGAATAGAAATCATACAAGTTGGGTGACGCATAGTTCCTAATGGATCTACTGCGATCATTTGCCAACAAAATTGGGTTGGTAAGTGCTTCATTGTGCTTATTTTCCTCTCGTAGTTCCTCCAGGTGGTTTTGCTGTTCAACCATCCTACGAGCTCTTTTTTGTCGTCATTGTCGGTTGGCTCTCTGTCTTCTATGAAAGGTTCTCTCTATTTCTAGGTTGTATACGAGCTCGAGAGTATTTCCTTCGCTCATACAATGTTTACGCCTTTCTCGCAGTCAAGGTACAATACTCAAGAAAGTCGAGGTCTGCAAAGATCAATAAGAATAGTTTTAGCACACTTAGTTACCACAATCCCCGACAACGGCGCCAAAAACTTGATGTGTTCTATACATGCAATGAAATAATAATGCTTATGAGATTTAACGCTCAGTTTTATCCAGTTAAACCCAAGTGCAAATTTGACCAGAGTTCTCGGTGAGTTTAGGGTCGAACATAGGGATTGCTTGTAAGCGCGATGAAACTAAAAATATGATCTTAGTGCAAGTTAAAATGTTCAAGGGGTTGATTGAATAAGTTAACTTAAATCTAAATATGTGATGAGAATTATGTTTAAATGAAGCAGTGTGAGTTGGATAACAGTTATGCGATAAGAGGGTTAAGAAGGATTTTTCCCAACTCTTTCTAAATCACTAGATGGATTATGCGATCAAGCTATACACTCAATGTTACAACCAACACTTCTTAGTGTTCTTTGCCACATTTTCTTATCTCCAAGATGCATGCGATAGGTGTAATATGCAGAGAATGTACTTATTTCTAAGGAACATTTTCTCTTGTTTTATGAGGTTCTAATCTAAATTCTTTCAAACTCAGATTAACTTTACTTAGAATAATTTCTCAATTGATTCAAGCAACAAATATAAGCATGCATAAAACAAGTTAATCACATGATTCCTTCAGTTATTTAGTTGTTAGCTACATTCTTCTCAACCCATGAGGCGATTTAGCTATGCATGATGTTGATGAAAAAGACAGACAAGATATATAACAAACATGTATTCATACTGCAAATCTGAATTTGTTAATACAAGAAATACAATACAAATACACAAAACAAAGAGAAAGGATTAGAAAGTCAAGTCGTGGTTCATAATGTCTTGCTTCCCCCAACTTTTTTTTACAGCTGCTTCCCTTAGGCGATTGAACAATATTATGCTCTTCTTTCCCTAGAATCCTAAGCTCTCACTAAGGAATTTCTATGGAAAATTGGTAGGGGTTTCTAGCAGAATCCCTTCTCAGGGTATTCTTTTTGTGTCCCTTGATGTATATTCTACATGGAATTTGCATGGGTATTTATAGGCATTCGCGAGCACTTCTTTTCTCTAACTCATGATTGTATTGATAGAGAGCATTAAATTCCATATCTTATCGCGTCATCTGCAACATGTCAGGGGTTCATTGAATCTTCAACAAAGTTTTCTTGTCAGCCACCAACGCAACTTGTGACATGACACCCACCGCCCATGTCATGTCATGCCTTAACGCTTGTAGCTTATGCGATCAGATTTCCTTTTCTTCTCTTGCAATTATTGCTTGATCACATCAGTCAATATGCAACATGCTATCGCACGTTCATCAGACCGCTAAAGGATATTCTGCATAAAATTAGCAAAATTAGTCCGAAATTTAAATATGTTATGCGTTAAAAGTATGTGATCACATGCTTCGTTTTTTATATAGATTTATTGGTAGAAATTATCTAAATTTTATGCATTTTCCTTATTATTTTAAATGAAAGAGATACAATAACTTATATTTCTACAAGCTATCAATATGATAACCAACATATCATTTATTATATATTAAACTAGATGTTATATCAAATATAACACATAACCTATAGTTGTTATATTATATCAAATACAATATAATCTATAGTTCAAATTCTCTCAATTAATTATGATATTTAATATAAATCAAATTTATATATGAATCCAATCCATATAATTAGTATTTTGAATCATATTCAAATATTTAATTCCTCTCAAAATAAACTTTATATTATAATATATCAAATACATTATATTAATTATATCATATACAATTATTTCCTTCAATTAATTTGAACAATTCAAATTAATCCAAAATTAGTTCTCAATAATCCCTGTTGAACTCAGAAGGGACATTATGGACCTGTAGACTGAAGCTCCAATGATACTTAAATAATTAATTAAAATACTCAACATCCATTAACTATCAATAACTCCACTAAAGACCGATAGCTGCACTCTTTGCACTACAGATATATTTTCGTATCCATTGGATATAACTAGTCTGCGTTGATCCTTCACAAATTACTCGTAAGTACAACTGGGCCAAAATTATCGTTTTGCCCTTGTAGTTACATCTAACTCTTTAAGTACCACTAGTCTCTCTAATGAACAATAAGTCATAGTCCAATTATGACCAAAACCCTCTCGGCCGAAGAGAGGATGTGACATCACATTATTCAAGCCTCGAAATCAGCCTTTAATGGAGCAATTTATCTACTTACCCCAATATGAAGGAAGAAGTGAATTCCATCTTGTGTAGTCATGTTCCCAACTCCCCAATCAGATGAATCCCCAAAATGGTAGGCATATTGAATTTGCAATCTGGCCACTCTCATACATGCAAATCAAAGGATCACCTTCATAGATAGGAGTTCACAACTCACTCAGGATTCAGGTTATGTCATCTATGGTCATCCTGGTGAAATGTAAGTCTCTATTATTAACGGCGTTATATAGTGAGACTCTTCATTTCGTGGTTTGGTCTTATACAAACCATTTTGTATAGAACACCCTCGCTCACACATTTCTACATGAATGATCAGAATTAGATTATTTATAGAACTTTACAACAATTGTAACATCTACAAAATGGGTTGTATTCGTAGTATTACCAAGATAAGGTACCCAGCCTTATCTAACTACTAAAGACCATTTAGGTTATCCCTTAACATGATCTACCTGTATGTCTCTACAAATATATTTAAGCTATAGAAGATAACCTTGGATGTTAGTTTATTGGTTTTGTAGGTTAATGCTACTACATGTCGAATAAAATACCTCAGATTTTATTAAATAAATAAACTGTATGTACATTATAATTACAATCTACAGGACCTACGAGATTTAGGGCATCAACCCCAATAATCTCTCACTTGTCTTAAACCTATGGGGTGTACATCATAAAATCATACTAATACAAAAGTACACAAAACAAGAAACTAAGAATAATACGCACCCAGTACAAAATCTCCCACTTGCCCTAGACTAGATGTGGCATGTCTCGTAGACCCATACTTTGTAGGTGACCCTTAAACACCTTAGCCGTAAAGGATTTTGTAAATTGATTGGCAACATTGTGCACCGAAGCTATCTCGGTGACATTCATGTCGTCTCGATGCACAATCTCTTGAATGAGATGATACTTCCACTGTATGTGCTTCATGCGTTTGTGACTCCTAGGCTTTTAGGAATTAGCCACAATACCACTATTATCACAATAAAGGTGATGGGCTTATACATTTTTTGAACCACTTCCGGATTAGTTAGGAATTTTCTAAGCCATACAGATTCCTTGGTAGCTTCACAAGTTGCTACATACTCAGCCTCCATAGTGGAGTCAATACACCCTTGCTTGGTGCTTCTCCAGACTACTGTCTCTCCGTTAAGAGTGAACACTGATCCTGATGTGGACTTCCTAGAATCTTTATCAGTCTGGAAATTAGAGTTTGTGTATCCTGTAAGGATCAAATACTTAGAACCATATACGAGCATGTAGTCCCTCGTTCTCCAAAGATACTTGAGGATGTTTTTAACGGTAGTCCAATAATCAAATCGTGGATTAGATTGATATCTACTGAATATCTTTACTATATAGCAGATGTCAGGTCTAGTACATAACATCGCATACATTAGCCTACCAACAGTCGATGCATAGGGGATCCATCTCATTTCCTCAACCTCTTGAAGTGTCTTAGGACATTATTCTTTAGACAACATAACTCCATGCCTGAAAGGGATCAAGCCTCTCTTGGAGTTCTGCATCAAGAACTTGACAAGCATCTTGTCAATATATGATGCTTGAGCTAGGGCCAACATTTTGTTCTTTCGATCTCTAAAGATCTAAGTGCCCAAAACAAATTGCATCTCTCCCAAATCTTTCATTTGGAATTGGGTTGTTAGCCAATTTTTAATTTCAATTAGTAGACTTACATCATTCCCAATGAGTAGAATATCGTCTACATATAGCACAAGAAAAGCTATTGAACTGTTGATGGTTCTATTGTAAACACAAGGTTCATCAACATTCTGACCAAAGCCATAAGATTTG